>NC_057861.1:158643979-158945909 GCF_019393635.1 Dromiciops gliroides | reverse complement strand
ACAAGAATTTGGTAAAGAGAGAGAGAAAGGCCTAGATTTCTATCTATTAAAGGGAGAGCACATTTTTAGCTCCCTTCTCCGCCAGCGTCCCCAGGAAAGACCGTGAGACCGAGAGCAAGCGCCAGTCTCTTTCTTCCTCCTCCCACTAGCCCGCGTCACTTCCTCCCACCAAAGAAAAGGTCTTGCCCTCAAAGACATTCACTTCATGGGTGGAACTCTTCTACAGTAAGTCTCCAGCAGGTGGCGTCATTCCAATAGTTACAATACATTTGTTTGCATGCTGTCTCCCCCATTAGATTGTAACCTCCTTGAGGTGAGAGACTATCACTTGCCTATTTTTGTATCCCCAGCACTTAGCACAGTGCCTGGCACAGAGTAGGTGCTTAATAATGTTTATTGAATTGAATTGCCCTATAATTTATAATCTTAGATAGTTGAATATAGACAATATATAGACAACTTAACCTCTGTTAAGTGACTTGCTCAGGGTGTTACATATTTTTGACAGAGACTTGAATCCAGATTTTCCTGACTCTATGGTCAGTCCTGTTTGTTCATTAGTCTGTTAGCATGCACACTGGCTCCCTAGTAGGATCATAGAATCTTGTGTCATAGATCATAGATGGAAGGGACATCAGGAGTCAATCAGGTACAACTGTTTCACTTTGCAACTGAGAAACTCAAATGCCTTGTCCCAGGGTTGCAGAGATATGTCACATCCATCTCTCGAGTATTTTTTTCAATACTAGTACACCACACATGCACCTTTCCACATCATTTAGCATCATACAATAACAACGATCAAAGCCATAATTAGCTATTTGGGCAAGTGGTACAAAATACCTGATATTTAAGACATAGCCCACTGCATAGTCGAGGAGAAATACAGACAGAGGCACAAAGATACTGTAAAGTTGTTACTAGAGAGATAACTGGGGTAAGGGAGGGAAGGAAGAAAAGAAACATGGGGGGGAGCAGGGCAGAGTTTGGGAGAAGCTCATATATCCCTAAGGGGAAGAAGGTACTATCTAATAGCTTACAGTCAGCTAGGTAGCCCAGTGAATAGAAATGTGGGCCTGGAGCCAGGAAGGTCCAAATTCAAATTCAGCTCCAGACACTTAGTAGCTGTGTGATCCTGGGCAAGTCATTTAACCTCTGTTTCCTACTAGGCAAAATGGACATAATAATTGCTCTTACCTCCCAAGGTTATTGGGAAGATCAAAAGGGATAATTATCATAAAGCATTTAGCACAATGCCTGGTACATAGTAAGCATGATATAAGTGGGGTTTTTTTGTTTGTTTTTTAGGCAGGGCATTGAGGGTTAAGTGACTTGCCCAAGGTCACACAGCTAGTAAATGTCAAGTGTCAGAGTCTGGATTTGAACTTAGGTCCTCCTGAATCCATGACTGGTGCTTTATCCACTGTACCACCTAGCTGCCCCTAAGCACTATATAAGTGTTAGGAATTATTATTTATCTCTTCATTCATTCATTCATTCATTCATTCATTCATTCAGTTTATTTCTTGCTAACATTACACTGAGAGGCTGCTTCTTTAAGTACCAAAACTAATGTCGATGACCTTTACATTTCTGCACACTGGGACAAAGCTCTGGCTTATGTGTAGTTATGACAACACCATATAGACACCTCTGGTAGTAACGCACTAACAAAGAACAGTCCAAAACAACTTTTATAAAGAAATTGCTTTATTTTGGACAGTTTAGGTTCCAGGAATACATGAAACAACTATGAGTCTGTTTTTTTTTAAAAACATGATTACCCAACCATAGAGGGTGGAATGTATGTGTGCATTTCCCCTGCAATGCATCTTCATTTGAGTTTTCTCAGCAAAGCAGCCTGGATGCTTTTATGAAAAGGAAAAAAGGGTTGCAAACGTGCCTGGACACATAATGAGATATTTTCAATTTGGCTTCTCCAAGAGGCCCTTCCCTTCCTGAGTATATCACCCTGTGGAATATAAAATTCCTCATGGTGAATTAATCATTTCCCTAATACATAGGCCTATTTTTCAAAGTAAAAAATTCAACCCTCGCCTCACTTCTGGGCAAAGTCCTAAACCCTTCTTAGTAGCATCTGCTTCCCAAATCACATGTGTCAGGCAGCCCACATTTCCTTAGTCCAATCATGAGGAAATGCTTCTTTTTGGACCTTCATCTTTTTGCTCTTTGGTGTGCCAGTGATGGGAGGGTAGTGGAGATGTTGCCAGTATTTTGATTAAGGCAGGGTGTGGGAACCTAGTCTTGGATTAAAATGACAGGAACCTCCAAGTAGGGTCATAGAAAAGGGGGCTATTCACTTTTCCCACCCGTGTAGCTAATCTGAAATTTGGCTCTCCAAAGAGCCAAGGAAAGCTAGCCTGCCCTTGATGTAGTGTCAAGATCCTTAATCTCTTGAAGATTATCTTTAATTAATCTTGTCCTAATAACAGCAACAATGACCATCACAGTGTGTCTTCTATAATCAGAATTTCCTTACTGAAAGCATTTCCTTGGAACTGTGCTGTGGAAGACTTAATAAATGCTTTTGAATGCATATAATACCACAGAGACAGCATAATATATTGGAAAGAACCCTGACTTTGGAGTCAAAGTACATGTGTTCAAGTACTGAATTACTACCTTTGTGATCTTGGGCAAATCACTTGACTTCTATGTGCCTCAGTTTCCTTATCTAGTGAACTTCTAAAGTCCTTTCCAATTACAAGTGCAGGATACTAATAACTTATGCATGTATAGTGTTTTATCCTTTTCAATAGCCTTACTGATATATCCGATTCTTAGAACAACTTTGTCAGCAAAGACAAATATTATGGTCTTCACTTGGAAACTAAGTCTGAAAGAAATCAAACAGTTTAGCCAAGGTTACACAGCTGGTAAATGGCAAGTGTTAAGAACAGAACCCAAGGCTTCTGACTTCAAAGCCTTTAATCTTTTTTTTTTCTTTCACGGAAATGAGAGTCAAGTGACTTGCTCAAGGTCACACAGCTAGTAAGTGTCAAGTGTCTGAGGCCAGATTTGAACTCAGGTCATCCTGAATCCAGGGCTGGTGCTTTATCCACTGTGCTACCTAGCGCCCCCCCCCCCCAGCCCTTAATCTTTTCCACTATAACATGCTGTTGTCCTCAGGGGAGACAAAAGGGACAAAGTATGGCATCCCTGATGGAGTTTTTCAGGACCAATTTTAAGGAAGAGAGGCATTTGCTTGGCAATTTCTAGGTACATTGATAGGGGACACAGTGGCAGACCTAAGACATGCTTTATTTTCTAGTCATATTTTATTTTATTGTTTTCCAATTACATGTAAAGATAGTTTTCAACATTCATTTTAATAAATTTTTATTTATTTAGAATTTTCCCCAAGTAACATGTAAAAACAAATTTTCACATTAATTTTTAAATCTTTGTGTTCCAAATTCTCCTCCTCCCTCCCTCCCCACCCCTCCTTAATAACTCAAGCAATTCAATATAAGTTATACATGTGCAGTCATGCAAAACATTTCCACATAAGAACTAACAGAACTAACAAAAAATTATACTTCAGATGTATTCAGATACCATCAGTTCTTTCTCTGTAGATGGATTGCATTTTTCATAAGTCCTTCTGATAGCATCCTGCTCATCACTTCTTTTCTTTTCTTTTCTTTTTTTTTTGGTGAGGCAATTGGGGTTGAGTGACTTGTCCAGGGTCACACAGCTAGTAAATGTCAAGTCTCTGAGGCTGGATTTGAACTCAGGTCCTCCTGAATCCAGGGTCACTGCTCTATCCACTGCACCACCTAGCTGCCCCAAAATGGTCATTTCTTTTTCTTTTCTTTTCTTTTTTTGGTGAAGCAATTGGGATTAAGTGACTTGCCCAGGGTCACATAGCTAGTAAGTGTTAAGTGTCTGAGGCTGGACTTGAACTCAGGTCCTCCTGACTCCAGGGCCAGTGCTCTATCCACTGCACCACCTAGCTGCCCCCTCCTCATCATTTCTTACAGCACAATAGTGTTCCATCCTAATCTCATCCCACAATTTGTTCAGCCATTCTCCAATTGATGGACAATCACCTAAATTTTGAATTCAACTTTTTTTTTTGGCAGGGCAATTAGGGTTAAGTGACTTGCCCAAGGTTACACAGCTAAAATGTGTCGAGTGTCTGAAGCCACATTTGAACTGAGGTCCTTCTGAATCCAGGGCTGGTGCTTTATACACTGTGCCAGCTAGCTGCCCCAGAATTCAACTTTTTAAAAAAAATCTCTTTTAGGGTAGCAACCTAATAGTGGTATTGCTAGGTTGAAGAGTATGCATCAGCATTCATTTTTTTTTTGGTAGGCAATGGAGGTTAAGTGACTTGCCCAGGGTCACACAGCTAGTAATTGTGAAGTGTCTGAGGTCAGATTTAAACTCAGGTATTCCTGAATCCAGGGCCAGTGCCTTATGCACTGCACCACCTAGCTGCCCCTGAGCATTCTTTTTTTTTTTTTTTTTTTTTAGTGAGGCAATTGGGGTTAAGCGACTTGCCCAGGGTCACACAGCTAGTAAGTGTTAAGTGTCTGAAGCCGGATTTGAACTGAGGTACTCCTGACTCCAGGGCCGGTGCTCTATCCACTGCGCCATCTAGCTGCCCCCTCAACATTAATTTTTTTAAAAAAAGATTTTGAATCCCAAATTTTTCTCCTTTTCTTTCCTCTCCCCTCCCTAAGACAGCAAGCAATCTGATATAGGTTATACATTACAATAATGTTAAACATATTTCCACATTAGGCATGTTATGAAAGAAGAATCAGAACAAAAGGGGAAAAACCACAAGAAAGAAGAAACAAAAATGACTACAAAAGTGAAAATAGGATGCTTTGATCTGCATTCAGACTCCATAGTTCTCTTTCTGCATGTGGATAGCATTTTCCATCACAAGTCTTTTGGAATTGTCTTGGATCATTGTATTTCTGAGAATAGCTAAGTCTATTACAGATGATCATCACACAATGTTGCTGTTACAGTGTACAATGTTCTCTTGGTTCTGCTCACTTCACTCAGCATCAGTCCACTTAAGTCTTTCCAGGTTTTTTTGAAATCTATCTTCTCATTTCTTACAGCACCATAGTATTCCATTACATTCATATACCACAACTTGTTTAACCATTCCCCAATTGATGGGCATCCCCTCGATTTCCAATTTTTTTGCCACCACAAAAAGAGCTGCTACAAATATTTTTGTGCATGTAGGTCCTACCCTCCACTCTTTTTTTCAATCTCTTTTGGATACAGACCTAGTAGTGGTATTGCTGGATTAAAGGGTATGCATAGTCCCATAGCTCTTTGGGCATAGTTCTAAATTGGTTTCCAGAACGGTTGGATCAGTTCATAATTCCACCAACAATGCATCAGTGCATTTTTCCATAGCTTCTCCAAAATTTATCATTTTCCTTTTCTGTGATGTTGGCCAGTCTGATAGGTGTGAGATGGTACCTCAAAATTGTTTTAATTTGCATTTCTCTAATCAATAGTGATTGAGAACATTTTTTCGTATGGCTATAAATAGCTTTAATTTCTTCATCTGAAAACTGCCTATTCACATCCTTTGATCATTTCTCAATTGGGGAATGACTTGTATTCTTATAAATTTGATTCAGTTCTCTATACATTTAAGAAATGAGGCCTTTATCAGAAAATTGTTTCCCAGCATTCTGCTTTCCTTATAACCTTGATTACATTGGTTTTGTTTATGAAAAGCCTTTTTAATTTAATATAATCAAAATGATCCATTTTACATTTTGTAATGTTCTCTACCTCTTGTTTGGTCATAAATTTTTCTATTCTCCATAGACCTGACAGGTAAACTATTTTTTTCTTCTTCTGATTTGTCTATGATATCATCCCTTATGGTAAGATACACTTTAAAAAATTCATGGAAAAGAGGAAATAAGAAATGTATGGCAATATTTATTAAATATTCTATAATTATCACTGACAAGTATATTACAGTTGTGTTCTCTTTGATCAGGGGCATTAAATGAAATGCAGATGCTAGCCTTAGCTGTCCTTTGTTTACTAATGAATCACCTCTCCAGACCAAGTAGAGTGTTCCTTAATCCACCTTGTGCTTTCTGCCCTTATCCTTTCGCACCTTGGTGCCTTTGCTATGTGCCAGTTCCTACAGCCTGGAGCACTCATTCTCTAGCTCTCCATTTATGCCAAGGTTACCTATATTTTTGAAGTCCAGTTTAAATCCTCCTTCCTCATAAAGCCTTTTTTGACTTCTTCATCATGAAAAGACCTCTCCTTTCCTGAATATTAATTGTAATTATCTCCCAGGCAACTCATTTAGTAATTAAATAGGTCAATTAAAATCCCAGAGAGATAAAGTTCTTGGTCCAACAAAATACAAGTTAGTAGAAGAAACAAAAAATCAGTTCTCTTCATTCCCATTTCAGGAGAACAATGCTTGTGTGCCCAGATAGATTAAAGTCCAGTGACCATGTCTTATGTTTCTTTGTATCTCTCAGAGTTCTTAATGCACAGTGCCTTTTGCAAGTTGTTTTGATTTGATTTGATTTGTCACAGTGCATGAAAATAGATGACTTGCTGAATTACTCTTTAGCTAGGTGGGTGTGGGGACATGGGTCTAGGCAGGCCCATAGCCCCTCTGGACTTGAAGAGGACACAGCTTCATCTTCCCAAGCTCAAAAGGGAAAACCTTTTGAGGAGAGGGTAGGTAGTAAGGAGGTAGAGGTTCTGGGTATGGGCAACCCTTTCAAGAAGTTTAGTAGTAATCTGAAAATTGATAGCATAGGTGGATTGTAGCTGGATTGGGTTAAATGGTCACAGGAAAGACTGAGAAGACCTGAGTATGTTAGGACATGTTTGTAGGCAAATAGGAGAAAGAAGGATTGATGATGCAAAAGAGAGAAGGGATTACTGTTGCCAAAAGGTGTTGCAGGAATGAAAAAAGCAAATGGGGACAATAAATGGATAAAAGAGGAAAAAACTCTGTAAACCTTAAAGTGCTATATAAATGTGGGTTATTATTACATAGCAACAAATTCTTATTGACTGCTTTCTATCTGCAAAGTAACATAGATTGATTAAACTCAGAGTAGGTACAAGGATAGTGATTAAGTTCTCTGACCCCGAGGACATGTGATTTGATTGGAAACATTGGATAGAGCCCCAAGCTCTTATCAACCATAGTAGAAGTATGCATTCCGTGTTATCCAAGTAGGCCCAAAGAAGGTACACTTCAAACTGTAGCAAGGTCTTTGAATTGGATGTCAAAACTAAGAAAGGTCTTTTGTAGCATAAGCTATAGTACTATTATTTTGAATGTTGTATCACTCACGGACACTCAGACTCCAAACCTAATGGCTTTTTGCTTCCATGAAACTATTTGGCTCACAGTCATCCAAGTCATTGCTTCCATACTAGGAGGGAAAGAGAGGATGCCAAGCCTAAGAAACCAGGTACTCCAAACTCTCTATGGAGTTATTTGGCTGTATTGCTCCACCAGGACATGTCTTATCTTTACAAATAGAGGAAATGTGACCCCATTTTTTTATACCCATAGAAGATTGTGGTTCAAGATCACATAAAGGTTTATTCAGAAGCAAAGCCCTAATGGCTCCAGATTTTTTTTTCCTTCATAGAAATTACTAAACCTATAAACCATGATTTGGAAACATTTCTTGGAAATAAGAAAACCCAACTCCAAACCATTTCAAATGCAACTTAAGGGAAGAAAAGAATACTAAAATGTACCTTCATAATTCAGTCCATGCACATTTCTCTCCTATATCCCTGAATGAAATAGATTTGAGGTTGAATTAGGATGAATAAGAGTTTCATAGGATGAGCAGGCATAAATGGGTTATGATGTATTTCATTGGAGAGAACTATCAAATGAATCAGATAGCAGATCTGTTTGATTATATGGGTTCTTGGTTTGCTCCACATGAAGACTGGAGCTTTATTCACCTTTTTCTACAGGAAAGGGAGATCATTAAGTCAATTTATTGAATCTCTACTAGGTACAGGATACTGTGCTGGACTGGAGAGGATACAAAAATCAATTAAACACAGTCTCTCAAGGAGCATACGTGCTAGATGGAGATACAAGACAAACATAGACAACACAAGGAAGCATATAGCAATGACAATGATTGGCACAGTTAATCAAAGCTATAGAAATTCAGAGGAAGATGAGTTGAACCACGAACAAGGGTAGTCAGGGAAGGTTCTAATTGGACCTTGAAAGATGAGCAAGAAATGGATAGTTGGACGGGGTTAGGGTGAAAGAGAGAAGATTGTTGAATTGAGTGGGGAGCTACTTGGTCCTGTTAACCATGGGAATGAAGAAAAATGGAAAATGTCATTCATATGCATTTGGGTAGGGATGGGTAGAGAAAGCTAGGGGGAGGAATTTATGGCAATACTATAAGTTGTATGTGTAAAGTTATCTCATGCAGAGCAGCCCACACCAGTATGATGTTCTTTTCTCCAAGATTTTGGAAACAGGTTGCTAATTTGTATGGATTGATTACAGCTATATATTTGAGTTTTATAATTGCATCCTCTCTGATTAAGTCATCCCAGGGCACAAATACAAAGGAATAGTAAGTAGTTAATTGAATACATAACTAGTGTAAAATTACCAGCATAAAAATCAGTAAGACATCACTTAAAAGATCTGTCTTGCATAAGCAAACCAAGTCTGAAAGGTTATATTGTCTTGGACAAAGGCATAGTTACAGAAGTAGAGCAGGGGAATTCAATCTAATATAACTCTTGATTTATGTTCCAATGATGAGGGCCCACTGAATTGATTTTATTTTGACATAGAGTAAGTGGTTAGCTTAAGAACAAATGTTTGATAATAACAGTACATATGGTGTGGTTGGGAATATTAGTCTAGTTCACTATCTCAGAATCTAACATACATCATACTGTGGTGATGAAGAATATCTTGGCCTAAATTGTTCAATCACAGCCGATTTCCATTAAAACATGGATCAACTCAGAAAAGCTGTATCAGGCTCTGAGATAGTGTCCAGATGTTCTGTTTTTGTCAATTTCTAATGAACTTTATAGGTGTTTTTGTCACTTTACATTTGTGAGTTTTGCCCAAGGACTGTTGAGTGTGATGTCCCCACCATCTGATGTTGATTCTTCAAAGAAGGCCCCCTCCTCACCATTGAATATTGAGTCCCAGTTGGAAAGGCTGCAAATTGGATCAGCCTGGTAGAAACCACAGGCCAGCCTGGAAGCAATATTCCTGCACTCACACCAATACACAGAGTAAAGAAGAATTCTTGGGATTCTTTGACTGATTTGACAACACTGAAATAGTATAGACAGAGGATGGCTCCCATGTTCTCCTTAATTTGGATAAAGTCTGTTCTTGGAAGCAAGAAGGAACTGGAAATCTAATTAATTTGGATCTATCTCTCATCAAGTAGGTGTTTCTTAGTGCAAGGTCCCTAACTGTAGTATGAATCACATTTGTCTCCCATGATTGGGTGGTCCTTTAAAAGAAATATAGCAATTATTCTGTCTTCTGTGATTAATTAACAGCACTGAGGAAGATTTCACAGGTAGGGTTTTTGTTTTTTTTTAGTGAGGCAATTGGGGTTAAGTGACTTGCCCAGGGTCACACAGCTAGTAAGTGTTAAGTGTCTGAGGCTGGATTTGAACTCAGGTACTCCTGACTCCAGGGCCAGTGCTCTATCCACTGGGCCACCTAGCTGTCCCCACAGGTAGGGTTTTGAGCAAGTTGCTCAAATGTGTAGAGAGAGTAAGAAGCAAAGCTTCTTCGCAGATGAAGGACCTGGGAATCAGATATCCTAATATAAGAATCATTCATTCATTACCATTTATTGATGTCTATTGCATGCAAAGCACAGACTGTGCTAGGTGCCAGAGGCATTCCAACAATGATTATTTAGACATAGTTTCTGTTCATGGAGTCTATAGATAAGGGTCTAGTATGGAGAAAGGATCAAAGTATCCATATTTCAATGGGCAAAGGACTGAAACTGAGAAATTATATGATTAATCATATAATCCTCTTTTTTCCTCATTATAAGAGATAGGGGGTGCTGTGATCAACTGAATGGTCCTATCTTAGTCCCTCCACTGTACTTTTTACACATGTCATAGACTTTATCCAATGCCAATGGGGCCACTCTGGGGTATTTACTTACTTCGATTTGCATTTATTCACCATTGTCATCGTCATTGTGAGAAAATAATTCTTAACAAATTTCTTGGGGACCCAATTTTTAGCCTTTCTAACCCCCACTTCAGAATGCCCAACTTTTGAGAAAGTTCTAATCCCTTTCAAGTTCTAATCCTGTGCAGGGTGTGCAGGGAAAATAATAGAAATGGAGAATAGACTCTTTGAGTAGCTCAGTGAATTGAGGGTATTAAGTCGCACCCATCTGGACTTTGACTTTGCCCTCCAGGCGTTGGTCTCCCATTTGACTCTGATATTATCATGGTAGAGCTCGTTTTAATTTGGACCATCCTCAGGTCATGTCAGCCAATGGAACTGAATGACACAGACCAAATAGCTTTAATTAGTGTGTAGTGACAGGTCTCTATCAAAAGAGGATAAAAGTCAAGAACCCAGGAGGCTCCCGGCCAGTGCCATCTTGAAACTCACTTTTGGTCTGGACCTGAGGTTGGCTGGTGAGCATTCTCTTAGGCTAGAGTAGATAATGTAGGGTTTCTGAACTCTGCTTGGGGCCGTGTGCTCTCTTAGAGACAATGTGGTGCTGGGGGGTTTTTGGCTTGTGTTGACTGCCACGTGATCAATATTCTTAATAATATTTAATATATTTGAATTATAAATACTGCCTAACTGGGTGCAATAGCCATTAGTTTATGAGTAGCAATATTTTTAAAAAACCCAGTCTGGCCCCCAGTAATTTAGCTAAAAACAGTTTATCCCAAAAATAATTTAACAAACATCATATTTCTTTGTGTACTTGTTCCCCACTCACCCACCTGTTAGAATTTAAACTCTTTGTGAGTACCAATCATTGTATTCTTTGTATTTGTATCCCCAGCACCATGAACAGTATCGGACAAATAGTAGGTGTTTAATACATGCTTATTAATGGATTGATATCTACCCTAGTACTAAAGGTCTCTTTTGAAGAGTCTATGGCATTGGCTATGACTGGTCCATAGGCATTACCCTTTGTGGTGGTGTCCTACGTTATTACATTAGTCTAGGGTTTGACATATGAATCATTTAATCAGATCATGCCTTGTTCCTTCCATCCTACTTTAAGAAACTCCTGTTTGTTCCTCTGTCTGCCATGCTTTACCTCTCAACCTTTACATCTTAGAGACCAATGTCAAACCATTACTTGGACAGGAAAGTTAAACCTAATTTCATATACTTTTAGAACCATGGCAGAGATCATTCCATCTAGCCTATCGGTTGTTGTTGTTGTTGATCATTTATTCTCAAAGAGGACCAATGACATCACGAAGATGGTATCTTGACTTGCCAGTGAACTGAATTGAAGTGAGTCAGGGTTGTGCACAGTCATCAGCCTCACTCTCTCCTCCAGAGTCATTGGAGTCCAGTGGCAAGATGTAAGTCAAGATGATTGGTAATGGTCCACAACCAGCCCTTTTATTTTACAGTTGAAGGAACTGAAGCTCATTGAGGGTAAGAGATTCTCTCTAGTTAATACAGGCAGTTAAGTTAAATAGTTTGATCAAGAATCCAAATTTCCTGACTTCCAGTTCTATATTTTTTTCCATTCATCCTTTGCCAGAGCCCTATCCTTTGTCCTACAACAGATCCTACCCAGTTTATCACTATAATGGATTGTCCAATTGTCCCATCTGGTAGAGAAGAGCCCACAGTTTAACAAAGGTGACAAATGGATGAAAATGTGATCAAGTAATCTATACTCAACTGCAGAGTATCAGATGTGGGTTGAATGAGGTGCTGTGATTCCAATTGTGTTTAATAGTCACTGGGGAAAGTTTCTTGGAGGGAGGACTTGATCAGACATTGAAAATGAGAGGGATGTGGTTTGGCATATGGGAGAAATAGAAACATTGTATGCACTAGTGTCTGTCAATTAGTCACACTCTATCAAAAGTCCTGGTTCCAATCCTGGCTTATCTTTAACACCCTGTCTGAGCTTAATACAAACAATAGAAAGGGAAAACAAACTTTTGGTTTGGAAATATTTGCCTCCCAACTTAAATAACCAAGGGTGGCCTAATTAGTTATCAGCAAAGCAAGGTAATTCAATTCAATTAGAAAATCTTTAAGTACCCACTACACTTTGGTCCTAGAGCCAGGCACTGGAGCAGGTAAAAAGACAAACAAGACTAATTCCCTGTCCTCATAGAGCTTAGTATCTAGTAAAGGAGATAAATCATGTGCACAAATAACCAAAGTGCCATATAGAGATAGAAAGAAGGAATCACTCTCTACTGGAGGAACCTGGGAAGATTGAGAGTAGAACTGAGCTTTCTGACTACAATTCTGCAACCTCTGATTTTGTCTTTTTAGTGATTTTTCTCTCTTCCCTTAGCAAAATGTTTTTTTGCTACTCCTTTCCTGTGTGGTCTGGAGTTGGGAATTTGAAGTCAGATTTCAGAATCTGCATATTAAACATCCTTAACTCTCTTTCCTGAAATGCATGAAATAATATGGACAGAGGCCCTCCAAACTCCAGTTTCTGAATGGCGTTGAAAATAGTAAACTTATGAGGGTGGGGGTAGGAAATGTTCCATTGTGGAAAGGCCAAATTAAATAGGTGAATTTTTTTTACTGATATCTTTTTTCTTTTACATCACCTTTGTTTCCCAATATATTCCTGCTCCTCCCCCAACCAGAGAGTCATCCCTTATAATGAGTAAAAGAGAAAGGTGGGGGAAAAAATCCAGGCCCAAAATATTAATGAACATATCACTCAAGTGCAATAGTATTTGATGTGTCCAATGGTTCTTCACCTCTACAAAGAAGGGAGGTAGATGCTTTCTCATATTTCTGTATTCCAAGCCAAGCTTGGTTATCATAATTTACCCAGCATTCCTTTTTGATTTTTCTGGTGGCTATCCTTTTCATTTACACTCATCACTTCTATATTGAGATTTTCCTCATTGAGGTTTTGCCATATTGTGGGTCAGCACAAGAAATTAAATGGGAATTTGGGGGGAGTTTTGTGGAAGCCACAGATGACATTCAAAGGCCAGCAGAAGACACGGAAAATGTTTAGAAACTCAGAAATGCATAAATATATTATACAATATCAAATCAAATTTTCCAATAAGGTACTATAAACATCCCATAAAAGAAAAAGAAAAAAAAGTCAGACTCCTTCTCTGGTACAAAGGGAGGGCCAAAAAATTTTACATGGTTTTTTTCAGATTGCAGGACACCATTCCTCTAATGCTGACAGTGTGGAAGGGATAACCATACATTGTTTTAGGATGAGCTTTTCATTAGGCCATAAAGCATCTTTAAATCCACAATGAATTTGTAGAAAGAACTCCAGGACCAGGGGGCAAGTTGGGCTGGATGGTCTCCAAGGTTTCTTCTCACCTTAAGATTGAATGTAATCCAGAAGAGTGAAAGCCATGATTCTAGTTAAATTCTAAAAGCCCCAGCATGCCCCAAAGCTCAAGATTAAAACACTAGTCTCAAAGAATAAATAACAAGACCAGAATATCCAACTATAAAATGTTTCTGTTCTCCAAGTTGTCCTTTTCAATTCCATTCACATGTGGGCATAAGAAAGGAAGGGGTGGTGGTGGTGGTGGTGATGGTGGTGGTGGTGGAGCATCATTCCTCATTCCATTCCATTTCTCTTTTGGATTTCCAGGGGGGCAGGAAGAGGGTGTGACTGAGTTTGGCATGTCAGTAGAGCATCCCTGTGCCTGTGGACATGGCTTGAGACACACTCTCTCCCTTTCCTCATGTATTAGTATTGGGATGCATGGATATGTGATAAAATTAATAAATAATCATGATAAAATAGAACCTGTGAATATAGTCTGGCTAGAAAAAAAAATACATGATTTTTGAAAGCCCAGATGCTTCCTCACCTCAGGGATCTCTTAAATACTTTGTCTTCTCCAGGTGAAGCTTTGCTCTACAGGGATTCAGTTGGTTTTTTTTTTTTTTACTCATTACTCTTTAATGTTTTTAAGCATTTCTCATATACAGTTTATTTAGCAAAGGCTTCTTGCCAAGAAGTTTCCATTCACCCCATTGCCGTTTGGTGCCATGCTTGCTGTAGGGTTTGTTCCTTCCATTTTTTCTCCCCATTTCTCTAAAAAATACAGTTAATTGATGCTGAATTAGACCACAAAAGCCTATTATTGGATGTGATGGAATACAGAAGGATTTATGAGCTGGATTTTTCTTCTTCAAGAATTACAAGCTAACCCCAAATTATAGTAAGAATTCTTAAGGTTCAATAATTAAAAGCAAAAGTCAGTCCCAGTGGAAAGAAAGAGCAAGGTCTGGAAGATATCCCTCAAATTGAAACAGACTGTGTAACTCCCAAATATTATGGATACAAATTAGCTACATTTGATCACTGGCTCTTGTTTATCCTAATTGTGTTCATTTCTGTGGCTTTCTCCTCCATTTTGTTTAGAGCACACTTGGTTAGCAGTACTGGACTTGAGATCCAGTTGCAGTGGCACAGTAATAAGGTTTCAGATTACATTTGAGGAGAAAAAAAAGGGATGCTTTTTGTCATGAGATATGCGGTTTCCCTCAGAGAACATTGACAGAAATCTTATAACTTTGGATCAAACCCTCCCCCTCTCCAACAAATTGTGTTATGGAAAAATATGTTACTTGCCTTTTAGGGATAGACAGGAACCTCAGAAAGATTTGGTTTGGGGCTGTAAAGCATCCAGGAATTAAGGTCTTATCTAAAACTTATGCAAACTTTCCAGACCACTCTAGTTGAGAAATTGGGTTGGAAATCTCCTGAGAAGTCACTTTCCCACAAGATTTCTGATACTTCTTGGTTCTGAATGGGTGAGAAATATGGCAAGAATGTATCATATCCCCAAATCTCCTTTGTCCTTTTTGTCTGGTTATGGGTGAAAGGGGGGAAACAGAAGGGTGCAAACATATGAACAAACAAATATCCCCGAAGGGAATCACTTCTGAGTTTTAGGGCTATGTTGGGCTGTATTGTGGGGGAACATTTAAGTTCAGCTCTTCTTTTCTCCAAATTCTCCTGCCTGTTCCCAGAACCTCTGCCTGCAATGAATGTGGCACATATTATTACAGTGGACATTTTGGCAAGTTTTCTTCTCTGGAGACCTGGACTCAAATTTTGGCTTATGTCAGAAGGAAGAATGAGGCTGGTGGTCTTGACCTACTCTCTTGTGGGCATCTGTCCATCTCTCTCCCTCCCTCTCCCTCTCCCCCCCCCTCTCTCTCTCTCTCACACACACACACACACACACACACACACACACACACACACACAGCAACCCACAGTCTTATTGTGTGCTATTGGCAGGCTTTTCCCAGGAAAGTCACGGTGCTGAAATGGAAGAGGTGCTGTGGGTCACAGCTCTTAGATGTAATAGCAGAACTGTGGGTGGGAGGTTGGCCATGTCTCTGCCTTCCTAAGGGTTGACTCCGGCCAACTGTTAGTCCTTTGTTCACCAAGAGCCCTGCATTTCAGCTTCTCTACCTCACCTCGCCCACCCTCTAAAACCTTGGCAAAAGGGCTGTGGGATGAGAGTTTTATATAAAGAATCTCACCCTCCCACCCCAAACAACATGCCAATTGTGTAATGTATGTGTTGGCTTGATGGGTGTATGCTGTATGGGTTGTGTTGGGGTGTTGTGGGGAGGGTGTTGCCAATGCACAGGTGAAGAGCTGCTGCCCTGTTGCAGGCTGAGAATTCCTGTACCAATCTGTTCCTGTGACAAATCAGATTTACTCCCAAGTGGTCATTTCCCAGGGAAACACATTTCATTTCCTTGTCCATTATGCAAATGATAAAGTAAACACAACCTTAATGTGTCTAGCCCAAAAGGCCAACAGCAGCAGCCTGAGTGCTCCAGACGCAGTTCCTGTTATGGTCCAGGCTGTGTGAATGGTATGTTAGCTTTCGAATGCCAGATCTGAGGGAGCCCATTTTTATTCTGTTGGCCTCTCCTGAGGTGAGTCCCAGAGACTCTCACTCTAGGACTTCTTCCATTTATGGGATGCTTTTAATTACATCTGATTTCCTATCATTGGAGGTGCTGGGGGGGGCAGGGTTTGAGGGAGAGGGTCTTTAGTGGAAAGTCATTAGTTTTTTCAGGGCAAGATTCCAAAACTGTAGATTCAAGGAATAGATTTTCTGCTCATCTAGCTTAGCTCCATCTCAAAGGCTCCTCTTACTGGACCACGAGGCAAATCCTGTGGAGTCTAATAATATTTATGTTGTTGTCTATTCCAAGAGAGGGAAGGGGTTGGCTTGGCGGGGGTAAAGGAATAACTAGTTAAGAAAATTTCCACTCAAACTGTTGGCTCTCCTATGAGAGGGGGGCAGAGAGAAATGCAAGCATGAAGGTTTGCACAAGTTTTCAATCTCTTCATGTGGGTAATTTGTTTAAAATTCTCCTAACTTCATATTATGTGGCTTCAAAATGGGACTCCTTTTAAATGTTGACCATATACCTACTCTTATATTTCCCACTTTAAAGAATATAATTTGTAATGTCAGAAACCCCTTGCTGGATCTCTTTCCTCATAGTGATCTGTTTATCACTGTTTTGGGGGGTCACACAAGGTAAATTCAGTCTAAGCAGGCACACAAAAAGCTTCTGAGAGCAAAATTGAAAATGTTTCTGGTATTTTCTGTGGACTTGTGTCATTTTAATATATATATATATATATATATATATATATAGTAGACTAGTATAACTAAGAAGAAAGAAAAAGATACTGATATGCTGTAACTAAAGTTCTATTGCCTATTTTTAAAAAATGGAACCTACTTGTTATAGAAATTAGCTAGAAAAACCATAGAATCTAAGAAGAATCTTCAAAGAAAGCTCATCTAATCCAATTTGTACCTAATGCCTTGTAGTTAACTAGTTCAGTATACCTCATACTACATATAAATGAACCCAGAATACATTGAATTAATCTCATTTTTTACAAATCTCAAAAGTTCCATAATCAATATCTAATAAATAACAACCACCTCTGTATAGCATAAAGTCAGTTAATAATTAGTGACTATCTGAATTGCCACTGATTTTGAGTTCTATACCAGTAGAGTGAGAAGAAATATGATGTAATGGATAGAGGGCCAGATCTAGATTTAGAAAGAAAGAAGTTCAAATCTCACCTCTGATACTTAGTAGCTATATGATCATGTACAAGTATTTAATCTTTCTGAGCCTTATTCAGATAACTTTCAATGACTTTGTACAGCAAAAGTGTCAAATATGGGCCCTACCAAACCCCCAAGTGATGAGTGAACCAGATTAAAATGTAATTGGGAGATATTTAACAAAATTTTAAAAAATACAATAAAACATATAATGTTAATATGGCTTGCAGGGATCCTTATGTACAGTTTAATGACCTCCATTTCTATTTGAGTTTAACAATAGTTCTGTAACTAATGATCAGCCTTGGTGGAAGGATAATAGCTTTAGAGCCAGTAGGGGCCTCAAAGATCATCTGATCCAACGAATGAAATCATAGCTCCTTGTCATATTAACTAGCAGTGCATAATCTCTGTTAGAAAATCTTTAAGTGTGGGTCTGGTGATGGACTTTGCATCTGTCCTCCAAGGATCAGCCTTGGATTTTTGGATAAACAGTCTAGCTAAGTTTGGATAAGTTCATCAAGGGAAGGTTGGATACCAGGTGATGAGGAAGGCTTATGAGTTGTATTGGTGAAAGAGGCACCCACATCAATGAAAGCACTAATCATTCAAAGTATCAAAAAATGTTGGTCCATGGAGATACTTTGAAGCACATATGTTGGTCAGGATTGTTGGGATTCATCCTTTAACAAGTGTAAACTAAATTGGTAAGTACTACAATTTCCTATTCTCTTTGTACTTTGTTAACTAGGCTTTATATTATAGTTTAATGTAATGTTCTACTATGGAGATAACTCATGAAAAGACCAATTTGTAGTTCATAAGTTTCAATATGAATGCCACAGGTCAAGGGTCTCTTGTATTTAGGTATGTCATATCCCGGTTACTCTAATTTCAACCTCCTCCTTTTTTCATTCCTTCAAGGAAAGAGGCAACAGCTGGTCAACTGGCTTCATGCAATCCTTTCACTTCCTTGAGGTTCCTTTTTCTTCTTCTAATTAACCCTCACATTTAACTACCCTCCTAAACTTTGATCTAAATATAATTCCTCTTTGGTATGGTGTGTTTGTATATATATATATACACACACACATATATGTATATATTATATATGTATGTATATATATTGCTTGAATATATATACATATATATTCAAGCAATATATTTAAGAATTTTAAGATCCCTAGGAGACTAGAGTTAATTTTCGATAATCCCAAACTAACTTCACAGTAAGTGGGTTAGTAGAGGTCTTTGTTTTTCTTATTCCTACCTGATGCTTGATTTTCCCTGTTCACTTATCTCTTGGCACCAGATACTAAGTCAAAGGCAACAAAAGGTCTATGGAAGATAAAGTGAGTGGTCTGTTAGGGCAGGGACTGTCTTGTCTCTTTTTGTATCCCCAGTAATTAGCACAGTGCCTGGCATATAGTAGGCAACTTAATAAATATTTATTGAATTTAATTTTGCCTACCATTATTAACCAGCTACTCTGACAAGAAGTTTGATTTGCTTGGTAGTTGTAACTACTAGCTTAAAGTGAGATTTGAGTATGATTAAACTGCAATAGTGGGAGAGTAAGGTATAGTAGATAATGGAACTGAAATTAGGAAGCCCCAGGTTCAAATTCCCTGCATAAACTTGGACAAACCACTTTAAGTCTTTGAGCCTTAGTTTACCCTTACGTCAATTGTTTTACCCTACCTTAAAGGATCATTGTGAGGCTTAAATGAGATAACAAATGTGAAGCAAACTGTAAGATGTTACAGATAATTGAGAAACTGCTCTGTGTGCATGTAAATAATTACTCAGATTTTTATACTATTTTTATTGGCTACAAAGAGTTTTCATATATGTTATTTCATTTAACAATCCTGTGAGGTAGATATTGAAAATATTATTAATATCATTTTACCAATAAGTAAACAGATATGTAGTAATTTGCCCAAGGCCACACAGTAGCTTTAAATTATAGAGCTGTGTTTCTGTTCTTTCTTTTTAAAAAAATAATAAACATTTTTATTCATAGTTTTGAGTTTCAATTTTTATCCCTCCTCTCCCTCCCCTCCCCACTCCCTGAGGCAGTAAGCAATCAGATATGGGTTACACACATACAATTATATAAAACATTACCACATTAGTAATTTTGTATAAGAAAACTTGAATAAAAAAATGAAAAAAATGAAAGAAAGTGAAAAATAGCATGCTTCAGTCTGTGTTCAACCAATATCACTTCTTTCTTTGGAGGTGGAAAGTATGTTTCATCAGTAGTCCTTTGGGATTTTCTTAGATCATTGTATTGTTGAGAATTGTTGTCATTCATTGCTGTCTCTGTGCACAATGTTCTCTTGGTTCTGCTCACTTTACTATACATCAGTTCATACAATTCTTTCCAGGCCTTTCTGAAATCATCCTGCTTGTCATTTCTTATAGAACAATAATATTCCATCACTATTATATACCACAGCTTGTTTAGCCATTCCCCAATTGATGAACATTACTTTGATTTCCAATTCTTAGCCACTACAAAAAGAGCTGCTATAAAATGGTTGATTTTGATTATATTAAATTAAAAAATTTTTGTACAAACAGAAGCAATGCATCCAAAATTGGAAGGGAGGCAGAAACCTGGGAAACAATTTTTGAGGCCAGTGCTTCTGATAAAGGCCTCATCTCTAAAATATATAGGGAATTAAATCAAATTTATAAGAATCCAAGTCATTCCCCAATTGAGAAATGGTCAAAGGATATGAACAGGCAGTTTTCTGATGAAGAAACCAAAGCTATCTATTCCCATATGAAAAAATGCTCTAAATCTCTAATGATTAGAGAGATGCAAATTAAAACAACTCTGAGGTACCACCTGACACCTATCAGATTGGCTAAAATGACAAAAAAGGAAGATAATAAATGTTGGAGAGGCTGTGGGAAAATTGGAACACTAATGCATTGTTGGTGAAGCTGTGAGCTGATCCAACCATTCTGGAGAGGAATTTGGAATTATGCCCAAAGGGCTATAAAGCTGTGCATACCCTTTGACCCAGCAATCTCACTTTTAGGTCTTTTGCCCAAAGAAATCATGGAAGGGGGAAAGGGACCCACATGTACAAAAATATTTATAGCTGCTCTTTATGTGGTAGCAAGGAATTGGAAGTTGAGGGGGTGCCCATCAATTGGGGAATGGCTGGACAAGTTGTGGTATATGAATACAATGGAATACTATTGTGCTGTAAGAAATGATGAGCAGGAAGAGTTCAGAGAAACCTGGAGGGTCTTACGTGAGCTGATGATGAGTGAGATGAGCAGAACCAGAAGAACATTGTACACAGTATCATCAACATTGAGTGTTGACCTACTGTGATGGACTATATTCTTCTCACCAATGCAATGGTACAGAAGAGTTCCAGGGAACTCATGATGGAAGAGGATCTCCAAATCCAAGAAAAAAAAAGAAAGAAAGAACTGTGGAGTATAGATGCTGATTGAACCATATTATTTCTTTTGTTTTGGGTGCTGTTGTTTTTTTTTTTTTCTATTTTGAGGTTTTGCATCACTGCTCTGATTCTTTCTCTTGTAACAGGATTAATGCAGAAATAGGATTAATGTTATTATGTGTATATATATGTGTGTGTGTATATCTATCTATCTATCTATATGTATATGTATAGAGATATATAGATATAACCTATATCAGATTACCTGCTGTCTAGGGGAGGGGGGAGGGAGGGGAGGGAGGGAGAAAAATCTGAAATTGTAAAGCATGTATAAATAAAAGTTGAGAACTATCTTTACATGTAACGGAAAAAATAAAATACCTCATACATTAAAAAAAATTAAATTTAATTTAAAAAAAAGAGCTGCTATAAATATTTTTGCACAAATAGGTTTTTTTCTCTTTTGGGGGATATTTTTGGGATATAAACCTAGCAGTGCTATTGCTGGTCAAAGGGTATGCACAGTTCTATAGCCCCTTGGGCATAGTTCCAAATTGCAGAGCTGGGTTTCAAACCCATATTACCTGCCACTACATCAGCACAAAGAATTAATTGAATTTTAGTTCAACCTTGCTTAAGGTTCTTTGAAGGTCTAATCATATCTGCTTGGCTCACTAATTCCCAGCCAAATATGAGTTCTTCTTCAACCTATATCATTTTGCTTTATATTATTTTTATGCATTTAAATATATTCTAGCATATTTATCTGTGTTTGTTCCCTTTCTCTCCCAATAGAATGTAAGCTCCACAAGGATAGAGACCATCTTGTTTAAGTTTGAAACTCTCTGTGCACCCAACACAATGAATTAATTTCACACAGCAGATTCTTTTTTAGACAATGAGGGTTAAGTGACTTGCCCAGGGTCACACAGCTAGTAAGTGTCAAGTGTCTGAGGCCGGATTTGAACTCAGGTCCTCCTGAATCCAGGGCTGGTGTTTTATCCACTGAGCCACCTAGCTGCCCCCACATAGCAGATTTTAATAAATGTTCAATGGGTGGATGAATGGATGGATGGATGGGTGAAAAAATGTCCTGTGACATGGAATTTTTAGGAACTATTTTGTTTCTTAGACTGATGAGGTGATGCTTTCTTGGAAATAGGATATAGCTAACCTGCAATTCAGCAGTCAGTCAAATTCCTAAGAGAAACTCTCAGAAATAAACTATTTATCCAACAAAATATGCAGGCTGGGAGGAAGAATAAAGGTAGTGTCAGAGTTTTCTGCTGTTAAGATTTAGCATGGAGAAGAATGGGTGTCCTGGGAAAATGCAAAGGGGAGAGACTTATGATAAAGATAGAGGCCAAGGGAAGTAAAATAGGCCGAAAAACATAATAGGGACTTTTGTCAAGAAGAAGCAAGTATATCTGTTTCCCAAGATCTCTGGAATAATAAATTGTCCAACATCTGACAGAACCAGACTTGTGACTATATAATGGACTGACTTTTCCATGGGTTGAACGAAGGTCTCATGAATGGCAAATCTAGGGTATTTGGATGCCACCTATATTGCTTTACCCTCTGGATGAGTCTTAGTAAACTGGGCTGATCAAACAATAGGTCTTGGTCCAGGTTAAGTTTTCTTTTGAAAACTGAAACCCCTAGACTATGTTGGAATTGGAATTGGAAGGGTTTTTAGAGCTCATCCAGATGAACATTTAACCTCACTGGGACTCAGTTTTCTCCTCTGTAAAATGAGACAGTTGTCTTCTGAGATCCATTATAGCTCCAGGGATAGGATCCTGAAAGAGTAAAGTGAGCAAACATTTTAGTAACCACTAAACCAGCAGAAGCTTTAGAGGTTTATGGAGTCCTATTTAAGGCTATTGAAGGAAATCACAAATCTTTTATTCTCTGTTGCTCTAAGGGCTATAAATTTTGGAACTCAAGGAAACCAGACATATTCGCCAAATCAGGATCAATTTATCAAGTAACAGCGTATTTATTAAGCACCAACTATGTGCCAGCTGCTGTGTGCTAAGTTTTGGGAAGAGAAAGACAAAGGTAAAGTTGTTCCACCATTAAGGAGCTTATATTCTAACTTAATTGGAGAGAGCTCTCTATTTTAAGAAGAACTGTGATTTCATTGAGATCAAGATATGTTGTGATTGTGGTAAATTAACAAGCCACACAAAGTTTTAAATGACTGATGAGCCTGTATTTAATTAGTGATGTGACCAAAGGGGACAAATAAAGAAGCCAAAAGGTTGAAAGCACTTTCTTCAAGTTGCTAAATCTCCTTCCTAGACATCTGCAGAACACAGCCATGGTAAAATCTAAAGCCTATAATGTAAGGTAGAAGTTATGGGATTACTGAATGTAAGGAACTCAAAGGTCAGAATTGTTACATCCAGATGGCTTGCATCTGAGGATTCTTAAATGAAATGAAATGAAGTCTAGACTAGATTGGGAGGTTGAATGTTTGTTTTGAGAACATTAAATCCTGGCCATTTTAATCTAGATCATTATTGCACCGTGGTTGAGACCTCCTAAAGCACCATTCATTCATTCATGAAAGAAATACTAATTTAGTGTATACTAGTGTGCAGTGTGCTAGGGATTGGGGGAGGCACTGGGAAGTAAAAGACATTGTGTCCCTGACTGTGATAATTGTAAATTTTATATTGTTTGATGTTATAATGATAAGACTCCAATATGGAATCACTTAGGCTAAGTGGTCCCAATGCCCATAAAACATATAGGCAAAGACAGACATAGTTTGTACTTTTCCACTGTTTCACTGTTCTGATCTATGTTAACTCTGTGTCAGGCAGATAATGCTCAAAGCTTTTTTTTCACAGCCTTTGGGTCATTCTCCTTCTGCTGCCTTAGACAGTTAACTTAGTTAGATCCTCTCTCAATTTGTGAGAACTCACCCTACTTAAGCTTTCCCTAAGCCTGGTATCATTAGATGACCCTAAGAACTTCTTCTCTACATCTGGGTCTGATTAGGAATGCCCTCTCCCACATCTGACACCTATAACAAACTCTCAAACAAGGCCCTTCTTAGGGTATACAATTTCACCACCTGAACCCCAACTTTGAGCATGTTTCCTCCCTGACATGCCTCCCTCATCCTTGTGCTGGAGGGTGCATCAATGGGGACAAATCTCTATCTGTTTATATTTCCATAGCATGTATGTGTCTGCTTTTGTTTTCCCACCTGCTTTGGCACATAGTAATAATGATCTTGTTTGTATCAGCTTCCCAAGTGCCCGTTGGTCTTTGCTTTAACCCCATCGGTCAGGCCAAATAGAACACTGACTCTCAAAGAGTTTACAATCTAGTTAAGAAGAAAAGGTACTCACATATGTTTTAAAAAAGAACCTTAGAAGAAAACAGTACAAGAGACTGTCACAAAGCAGGCTATAATTAGGTGCCAAGTAACAGGTGCCAAGTGCTACAGTAATTCAGAGGTATACAATCACTGGAATGGGCTTCAGGGGAGACTATGAGAAGGAGATGGGAATTCATGGGATCATAGATTTATAACTATAAGGGAAACTGAACATTATCTAGTGTATCCTAGTTATTTTATAAGTGAGGTAGACTCATTTATAAATGAGTCCTGGCAGGTAGTAACTTAGCTAAAAACACATGGGTACATAGGAGAGCTGAAAATTTGAACACAGATCCTTTGATGCTATTTCCACTACAGTTGTCTCACTCAGAGGCAGCATGATATATTACATAGCAACTTGGCTCTGGAGCCAGGAAGACCTGGGGTAAAGTCTTCCCTCTGACATATCCTAGTTGTGTGATTTTTGGCAGTTAGTTAATCTCTTAATCATATAGGCATCTCTCTAAGTAGAAAAGACTCTGATAAACAGAATTTTCTCACCCCAGAGTAGCTTATACCAACAAAATCACAAGTGTAGACCTAGCCCCATCCATGTTTTGTTCACCACTGTTGCACCTTGAAGGAATAGAATAGATGAAGAGGAAGACTGCAGACTACAGAAGTACAGCTCTTCAGGTTTGGTCGCATTTATCATGAGTAAAACCTCTTAAACACAACCTTCATTGCAGAGTCTTCCATTCCCCTTCCTGCACCTATCAAAGAAACAATGCTTATTGATTCCACTTCCTCGTTCTGCAGACCTGCTTATCAGCTTCCCCACTGCTACCTTCTTCCTGCCCCTCCAAAGTTGCATCTCCCATCACTTATTATTAAAAGGGTGGAAAAGATTTTTAAATTAAGACTACCTACTCTATAGTTTAAAAATTCCATTGATTTTTCTGAGGAGGATGGATGTGGAAATTGGAAGGTAAAGGTAATCACAGTATTATCCTTCCCACTTCTACCCCACTGGTCATCAAATGAAAAAGCTTGGGAAGAAATATTCCAAAATCATTGTGGCTGTTGGGGTCCTCAGTTGTTATGGGAATCAAGAATGCTTTTGAATATTAGAAATTGTCATGGAATGAGCATCCTTTATTCCATAGAGGACCTGAATTGTGATACCATTAAATTTTACTATAACAAACCTGTAAATTCTATTGGGAATGTCATAATCCAGAGATGTCAAACAATTCTCTGGAAGTAGGGACAGAATCAGATAAATATGTAATTCCAAAAATTTTAACAAAGTAAATAAGAATACAATACAACATAGATAATGTTAATTTGTGGTTTTCTAAGTCATATTCAGTCCATAGAGATCTGTTTCTATTTGAGTTTGACACCACTGCCATAGACAACTTGGTAATAGCTAATTGAAAATCATTTAGTTCAAAAGAACTAAAACATTTTCTCCAATCAATACCTGAAGTCTTGTGAAGCCTTAAAAATAAACATGTATATAAGGGTAACATATAGTTGGCTATGACAATAGGAATGGTCATAGAGTCCAATGATTTGCTCCCTTCCCTCTCTAGGGGCTTCATGAAGCTTATTGGAACTTCAAGTATATTTGCATGGCCTGGAATAAGTTACCAGGGTCATTTATTGAGGTAGAAAGGGATTCAGATATTTATTTTCAGTCTCAAAAATTTCACAGAGTAGAGCTTACCAAAGGAAAAAGCCCAGACTGGTGAATGGCAGCTATGAAAATGGAGAGCTGTATCAGTAGCAACAGAGAATAGAGCATAAATGGATGCCATCTTTGGAGGTGTTATGGGACAGATATCTCCCCTTTGAATTTGTGTGAAAGATAACTGCTGCCAAATAAATCTATGACATCAAAGAAATCTCAGATGTTAAAATCTAGGTTTTATTATGCATAAGCTTTACAGAATAGAAGAGCCATAGAACAAAACTTACAGAGTAAAAAAATACCCTAAAGTACAACTGGGGTTTAGATCAAACTACTTATAGAGGAAAACTATGTCAGAGAAAGACAGAAAAATATTTTTAAACATATAACACTCTTTATGGCTTCTTAATGCATAAAAGCAATACAGACATAGTCAAACATTCATTATCTCATGTCTTCTTCAATTAAGGTTGAACAATATAAGAACAAATTAATGAACAGATTAAGTTACAGATTTAAACACTGAATTTGCAAAATTCTATACTTATGACAGCACTAGGCTACATTTTAAAGAAGTCACAATGGGCTGATTTAGGGGAAAGGATTTACATGTCACAAATATAACTAAGGGCTTTGTGACAAAGAAATCTTTCTACTCTTTAGTTAAATCAAGGTTTAAAATTTTTGCAGGTGTTATATTCCCTTCTTCCTCTTCTCTTGGCTTCTAATCTTAGGAATGTCAAAAGTCTTCCCTTAATACTGTCATTCTCTGTGCCAGGTTTTAGCCAATTGACATTAATATTAACAGGAAACAGGCTTCAGTTAGCCAAATGTTCCAGGAGGAATGAGATAGTAAACTTGAATAAAA
Source organism: Dromiciops gliroides (assembly GCF_019393635.1). NCBI lineage: Eukaryota > Metazoa > Chordata > Mammalia > Microbiotheria > Microbiotheriidae > Dromiciops > Dromiciops gliroides. Next base: position 158,919,234 of record NC_057861.1, on the reverse strand, counting down.
GGAAATAAAAAATTCTCATAACAGAGGTGTATTGTAGCCATGGCAGCAGAGTGTCGAACTTTGGAGTAGCCATGTGGCTAAGCAGCAATGACAAGGGACTTACAGGATCATACCAAGGTGCAGCTAAAGATAGAGCTGAATTGCAGTGATGTTCAATTGGCTTTTGCCAGACAAAACCATGAAGGCTCAGTGTAGGAGATTTCTTTTGGCTATAATTCAAGGAAGATGGAACTAAAACTTAAACCTATCTTCAGAGCATGAATATTTTAGAGATTTGCTTGGGGAAGAGACCCAAAACCCTTTCTCCCTGTCATGTGGGTCTGTGAAGTATTGTATTCATTTGTGCATGAGTGGCTAAGAATGAGTCTATTACTTGACTTTCCCCTGTTATTTGTCTTGCTAGTTTGTCCAAAGTAATTATTTTGTTTTTGGTTTCTACCTGCTTTATTGACACTTGGTAGGTATTTATGCTAAAAACCACTCCTCCACTGAATCAAGTAACTCATAGAAGTTCCAGACAGTGGCATATATGTATTATACATGTGAAACCTAATGGAAAGAAGGCAATTTTCTTGATCATAGACTACTAAGGCATGAAACCTTGGTGATAGTTGAATATATTCTTATATTATAAATGAGAAATTTAGGTAAAAGAAATGAAATGACTTACATATTATTGGATGAGGTGGAACTAGAACCCAAATCTGTATTCTAGATAATACTCTTTCCTTGGGAGGCCACCATTTCAGAGCACTCCTTCCTTCATATTATCAAGTTTCCTTCTATATTTCTTTCTATACATATATATGTATATATATGTATTTGTACATATATCATCTCCCCATATATAGTATACATATAGATGGAGATCATGGCACATATTTAGAATATATGTGTATTTGTATGCATACATATATATTCTAAATATATTGCATGATTTGGAAAAAAAAATCCTAGAATCCCAACAATAGCAAGAGAATTGTTCATTTCTTTTCTTTCCATTTGTCTTGACTTTATAGAGTATAAGAGCCATAGGACAAAACTTCCAGAATAAAATTAAAAAAAAAACTGACCACATTAAACTTTAATAGCCTCAGGAGCCTTAGGAATATTTAGATGGTCAGGAACGAGGTAGGCAACAGATGATGTCACTGATGATGAATAAAAAATTACAATGGCTCAAACAGAGTAAATTCCTAATTTCTGTTGTCTTCTGAAAATGATGAATTCTTTGAGGAAGATAAAATCTCATTGAATGCCTTTCCAGAGTGCTAAAAATTAAAGAAAAGGAGTCTAGTCAAATGGAACAGAAAGAAGTTAGATTATTATTATTTTTATTATTATTATTTTTTTTGACGAGGCAATTGGGGTTAAGTGACTTGCCCAGGATCACACAGCTAGTAAGTGTCAAGTGTCTGAAGCCGGATTTGAACTCAGGTCCTCCTGACTCCAGGACTGGGGCATCCACTGTGCCACCTAACTGCCCCTATTATTTTTTTTAAGAAGTGAGATTATTTAGGAAGTCTTGCACTGCATTTGATTTTTTCATTTTCCAGAATTTTATTACTATCTGAAAGTATTTACTTTTTTTCTGTTTGATAATGCACAATGTATTTTTGTACAATGAACATCTTTCTTGCTCCTTTGTTCTTTTGAAGGAATGATTTTCATTCTTCTTCCCTTTTAATGATTATCCAGTTATTTTCCTTGCTATTTAGTCTGAGCTTTGCAGAATGTTCTTTTGGGATGTCAGCTGACCTCCTCAGCTCTTCTGAATATCATATTCCAATTTTCCTTTAATTTATTATAACCACAGTGTAAACCTGCTTTGTTCTCATTGTAATTTTAAAGAAATTTTCCCTTGTTACACTTCATTTTATGAATTAATGGCACATTCTTATTTTGTCCAGCTATCATTACTTATCTTAGAGAAAGCAAACTATTAAGAATGTCAAGAGCATAAATGGTTAATGATTAGGGCAAGACTTACATTGAAGCTGAAACACTTGCATGTTTTATTCTGGAAAAGAGATATGTTAAAAGGAACTTAAATGAGATCATTAGAATTAAGTGAGGCAGAGCAAAAAATGCACAGTTCTCCCCCACCTCCCACTCTTTTAAAAACCTTTGCTTGTCAACTGAAAATAAATGGAGGGAGAAGAAGTCAGAATGTAATCTGTAGCCAGACCATCAAACTGTTACAACAGGTCCCTGAGTTAATTGTGTCTACCATGCTTTCTCAAGCTCTAGATTTCATCTGGTCCACTAATAATATTTAAGGGACATATTAACTATAAATGAAGTGATGGTGGTGACATGGAGAACAATGAACTTTGATGTCTTGAGGACTTAACTAGCTTTCCGATGGTGTTTGCTTCTTTATAGAATTACATAATTGGCTAGTAAATGAATGATGCTTTGAATCTTGTAATGCTCTGATCTAACTTCCTAACTGTCCATTTTCCGAAAATGAGATTCATCCAAAACCTTACAAACTGCATAAATATCCTGTCAAGTTATTACAGAATTCCAGTTGTCATCTGTCTTGTAATGATTAGTTTTTGCCTTCTTGTTTAGTGATGGCTCAAACATAAAATAAGTCTTCCCCTGATCCCTTGTGTCAGCACGGGCATTAAAGGTCATAAACCATCCTCTCCCAAATCTGTAAGTTTCTACTGCATCAGAGTATTAGCTAGCATAAACCTGTTTCACTGACCCATGTAATCACCATACAGACATTTTATGGTTGGTTTCCCCATTCCAGATGAAAATGATTATGAACTACAAGGGCCCTTTTTATATGACCTATTAATAGTCAGTTTTTTTGGCTTGGTGGAGAGAGACAGGGAAGGATGGGGAATAGTAGGGAAGAGGTGGGCAATGAATACTGAGCTTCCAGGGCTGAGTGCTTAACAGTGGCTGGCGTCAGAAGTCGCTATGATCCATATTCCAATCCCAGCACACTTCACCCCCCTCAATCAGGGGTCCGTGGTAACTAAATTGATGGTCGTCTCTCTGGGCCTCTCTGGCTGCCATCTCCCACACTGCTATTGTGCTGCCCTGTTTTCACTGTGAAAGAATGCAGGACATTCAAGCAATTCCAAGCCCCATCCTTGAAGTCTGGGCTTCGTGGGAATGTTTCACACCGTCGTGATTGCTAACTGTTAACTTTCATACTTTGGACTGTTTGTCTTGGCAGCTTCTTCTGTTTTGCTAGCCGGACAGAAAGAGGCAAAGGCAGTCTCCCCTTCACACGAGAATCGTCACATCTATCATGAGTTTGCCAGCAGGAATACTGAGCTGATGACTCTTTGCAGGGCCAAATGTCCTCCATTTCCCCCTACTTCCATTTATGATCTTTGAGGAGGATGCCAAAAAAAGGATTTTGCTCACAATTTCTTGGACCAACTTTGAAACCCCAAATATTGGGGGTAGTCAAGAGGAATTTGAGTTAGCAGCACAAGAATGTGTGGGTGGGTGAGAGCAGGATGATGACTGAATCTGAAGGGATAGCCCCAGACTGAATCTGAAGGGATAGCCCCAGCAGCATCGCCCTGATGTCTGCTACTTTGGTCATCCCTCATGTGCTGGAGAGCTTCACATATTGTTCACAGCATGAAAAATGCCTGTGTGGGAGGCTGTATGTTTTTCCACTTGTACATCTGGTGTGCCACTAAGACATTGAGTCAAGAGGTCAGAAGCATAAGCCCTAGCAAGCCATTTTTCATCGTTTTGGGTCTGGCAGCTCATCAAAATTGGCCCAGTGCCATCCAACACTGAGGGGAAGTGGAGACTGAACACAGGAGTCTCCCTGTCCTTGGGGGTAAAATTGATCCCAGACTCTAGGGTTTGAATGATGGGACACAGTAAGAGTATAGATGAACTGTTAGAACTTTGGACAGGGAGTCGACAGATATATTAGTGAAACACCAGACAAGATTCACCCAAATGTTGCCTCCTTTGAGGAAAGGAGAAACATTTTAAATATATTTGAGCTAAGGCTGACCATTACATTTCAGTGATAGAGGATCAGAATATGTCCTGTGCAGTTCTATTAAAAGGACTGTTTTGTTAACATTTCTGAGTTTGGCTTTGTCACTGACTGTAGAATGTAAATTGAACAGAATACAACAATATCCATGGATGAAGAGTCATCTCATCTAAGGGGAAACATGTCACGGCAGTATGATGGAACAAGAAAGATGGGTTCAAATGCCACCTGAGACACTTACTAGGTATATGATCCTGGGTAACTATTTACCTTCTCTGTACCTCAGTTTCCTCATCTGAAAAACAAGGGGGTTGGATCCTATGACATCTATGGTTCCTTCTAGAACCAAAGGTATGACCCTTTGAGGTTGAATTTTGTCCTATTGAGTCAAAGGCTGGTGGAAATGTCAAGCAAGTAGATGTGAGTGTGGGGGGAGAGAAAGAGAGGTGTCAGGGTAGTAGATTTAGGGAGTCTTGGAATTATTATCCTGCTATCAGCATTAATTATAGCTCTTTCAATTTAATTACTAGCTTTAGCAAAAGATCCCAGATCAGAGACTTATAGGATAATAGGATCAATGGTTTAGAGCTGGAAGGAAACTTGGAGGTCATCTAGTCAAACCCTTCATTTGATAGACAAGGAAGCTAAAGCCCAGAGAGAGAAAGTAGTTTTCCTAGTGTCATACAGGTGGCAGAGCCACTTAATATGAGCCCAGGTCCCCTGACTCCAATATTTCCACCAAAGCATGGTGCCTCAAAAGAAGGTCAAATTAAAAATTATGTAAAGCCCCTACCAAGTGGTGGTTGGGAAAGACTAGAACATGATCCCTTCTTTCTCTTCACTCTCTTTTTTAAAGTCCTTCACAATCTAAGTCTTTCCAGCCTTGTTATTCCTCTTCTAGTGCTGGATAGTCCAGCCAAACTAGCCTTTCTCTCTTTCCCTCACATGTGGTACTCAAGCTCATTTCTCTGTGCAGCTAAATTATATAGTGGATAGAGCACTAGGCTTGGAGTCAAGGAGCTCAATTCTAATCTGGCATCAGACACTTCTTTGCTGCATGACTCTAGATGTGTCACTAAAGTATGTCTGCCTCAGTTTCCTCAAGTGTAAAATGGGGATAATCATAGTGCCTATCTCACAGGGTTGTTGTAAAGATCAAATGAGATAACATTTGTAAAGTACCTGGCCCATAAGCGGCACTTAAAATGCTTGTTCCCTTCCCCTTCCCTGGATTTTCACTAGTCACCCCCATGTCTAGAATGTTCTCCCTCCTCTCCTCTCTCCCATAGAATCACTCCCATCAAGACTCAACTCAAACACTACCTGCCACACAGAGTCTTTCCTGACTTTTCCCCTTCCCAATTGGTAGTACATTCCTCTCTACTTTTTATATATTTTGTATTTGTTCTGTATCTATTCATTCTGCACATAGTTATATATGTACATTGCCTTCCCCAACAGAATGGAAGATCCTTGGGAGTAGGGATTTTATCTTTTGTCATATATGTGTGTGTACACATATATGTATATATACACATGTACATGTGCACATATATACATGTGCATGTATACATATATACATGTGCATATATGTAGTTCCAACTAGAGTGGAAAAGTCCATTAATGGAAAATATAATAAACAAAAATATGGTTAAAATAATATGGAGTGTATACTAAGCTCTAGGGATCACATTTTTAAATTATTTTAAATTTAATTTTATTATTTTATTTTTTGCAGGGCAATTAGGGTTAAGTGACTTGCCCAGGGTCACACAGTCAATAAGTGCCAAGTGTTTGGGTCAGGATTTGAACTCAGGTCCTCCTGAATCCAGGGCCAGTAATTTATCCACTGCTCCACCTAGCTGCCCCTGGGATCACATTTTTAGATGGATAGTGATAAGATAAAGAGTGTCTAGGGGTGAGTAACCAGAATAAATAAGGGTCTAAGGTTCATACCATATGAAGATCAATTAGAGGAATTGAGGACATGGAATCTATAGAAAAAGAAGACTTGGGTGGGGCACATCATAGGCTTTTTGTTTGTTTTTTTGTTTGTTTTTTTGCAGAGAAATGAGGTTTAAGTGACTTGCCCAGGGTCACACAGTTAGTAAGTGTCAAATATCTGAGGCTGGTTTTCAACTCAGGTCCTCCTGAATCCAAGGACAGTGCTTTATCCACTGTGCCACCTATCTACTCCCCCCATCATAGGCTTTTTTTTTTATTGAATGGAATTTTATTTTCCAAAATATATGTGAAAACAAATTTTAACATCAATTTTTTAAAAAATTGTGTTGCAACTTCTCTTCCTCCTCCATTCCCACCCCCCCACCCACTAGAACTCAAGCATTTCAAAATAAGTTATACATGAGTAGTCATGGAAAACATTCCCACATTAGCTAGGTTGTGAGAGAAAACAGTCAAAAAAAACCCCCAAAACTTCAGATTGATGAATTGTCAAAGAGAAAAAAAAAACATTTTTAAAAATGTGTTTCCAGGGGCAGCTAGGTCGCGCAGTGGACAGAGCACCAGCCCTGGAATCAGGAGCACCCGAGCTCAAATCTGGCCTCAGACACCCAACACCCACCAGCTGTGTGACCCTGGGCAAGCCACCCAATCCCAATTGCCTAACTAAAAAAAACAAAAAGAAAAAAATGTGTTTCCATCTATTTTCAGATACTATCACTTCTTTCTCTGTAGATGGGTTGCCATTTTCATAAGTCCTTCAGGGTTATATTGGATCATGGCCTTGCTGAAAATAACCACATGCTTCCCAGCAGATCATCTTACACTATTGCTGTTATTTTGTATACAGTACATTTCACTCTGCTTCAGTTCATGTAGGTCTTCCCAGGTTTTTCTGATAGTATCTTGTTCATCATAACCTGAATAAAGTACCTTAAACTTGACAAAGAATTTTCTTCATATTAGCCCAGCAAAGTAGGTACCATACATTTTGCTATTATATTCAGTCATCATAACTATTTCCCTCCATCCTATTCCCTTCCCATGATATTTACTCTATTTTCTATCTTCTTTTAAACTATTCCTTCTCAAAAGTGTTTTGCTTCTGACTGTCCCCTCCCCTACTCTGCACTCCCTTTTTCCCCCCCTTCCTTCCTTATCCTCTTTCCCCTCATACTTTCCTGTAGGGTTAAATAGATTACTCCTCCCAGCTGGGTGTGAATGTTATTCCCTCCATGAGCCAACTCTGATGAGTTTAAGGTCTTTGAGCTAATTCTATGTTCCAAATTTTCTTCCTCCCTCTCTCCTCAACTCTCCCTATGATATCAAGCAATTCAATATGTCATACTTGTGCAGTTATGCAGAACATCTTTACCTTCCTTGAAAGTATTTTGCTTTTTACTGCTCTCTTCCCCAATCTGCCCTTCCCTCCTTCCCCTCTCCCCCTCCTTATCTCCCTCCCCTCCCTCAGGGAGAAAATATGTTACTATACCCACTTGAGTATGTATGTTAGTCCTTCTTTGAGTCAATTCTGATGATGTTAAGGTTCACTCACTCCCCAATTCCTTCCCCCTCTTCCCCTCCCTTCCATAAGCTTTTTTCTTGTTTCCTTCATGTGAACAACCTCTCCCCAGACCATCTCTCCCCTTCCCCCTCCCCCAGTCTATTTCTCCTACACCTCAACCCTATTTTAAAGATGTCATTATGGGTTAGTTAGGTGGCACAGTGGACAATGCACTAGCCCAGGACCCAGGAGGCCCCAAGCCCAAATCCAGCCCCAGACATAAGACACCCCACAAAGAACAAAACATAAATGCTTTACAGATATCATCCCTTCATATTCAGTTCAGACCTTTGTCCTCTGTTAATTCCTTACTGAGATAGTTCTTATGAGTTCGAAGTATTATCTTCCCATGTAGGAATATAAACAATTTGATCTTTTAATATCCCTCATGAAGTCTTTTTCCTGTTTATCTTTTTATGCTTCTCCGGGGTCTTATATTTGAAAGTCAAATTTTCTATTCAGTTCAGGTCTTTTCATCACAAATGCTTGAAAGACCTCTTTCTCATTGAAATTCCATGTTTTCCTCTGAAAGATGATGCTTAGTTTTGCTGGGTATGTGATTTTTGGCTGTAGTCCTAGTTCTTTTGCCCTCTGGAATATCATATTCCATGCCCCCTGGTCCTTTAATGTAGAAGCTGCTAGATCTTGCTTTATCCTTATTGGAGCTCCACAGTATTTAAATTCCTTTTTTCTAGCTGCTTGCAATATTTTCTCCTTGACCTGGGAGTTCTGGAATTTGGCTATAATATTCCTGGAGGTTTTCCTTTTGGGATCTCTTTCAGGAGGTGATCGGTGGATTCTTTCAATTTCTATTTTAGTTTCTGCTTCTAGAATATCAGGGCAATTTTCCCTCACAATCTCTTGGAGGATGGTGTCTAAGCTCTGGTTTTGGTCATTGTTTTCAGGTAGTCCAATGATTTTCAAATTATCTCTCCTAGATTTATTTTCCATATCAGCTGTTTTTCCAAGGAGATATTTCACATTGCCCTCTATTTTTTCATTCAATTGGATTTGCTTTACTGTGTCTTGGTTTCTCATAAGGTCACTAGCTTCCATTTGTTCAATCCTAATTCTTAGGCAATTATTTTCAGCAGACAGTTTTTTAATCTCCTTTTCCATTTGGCTTTTCAAACTGTTGACTTTTTTCTCATGACTCTCCTGCATTGCTCTCATTTCTCTTTCCATTCCTTCCTCTCTTTCTCTACATCTTCATTCTGTCTCTCCTACTTTCTCTTCAAAGTCCCTTTTGGGAGCTTCCATGGCCTGAGACCAGTTCATATTTTTCTTGGAAGCTTTGGATGTTGGAGCTTTGACCCTGTTATTATCTTCTTCTTCTGAGGATGTATTGTGGTCTACCTTTCCCCCAAAGAAGTTTTCGATGGTCTTCTGCTTTCTCTGCTTACTCATCCTGGCTTACTATTTCTTGGCTTTTTACTCCTTCTTAAAGTGTAGCGCTGCTTCCAGAACACACTGTTAGTGCTACAGCCTGGCCCAGGTGGTGATTGGGCTTCATCTCAGTCTGCCTGGCTTGTGAGTAATCATAGCAGCTTTCTCTTTGACCCGGAAACAGAAGTCTGATTGAACTCTGATTCTCTATGGTTGGGAGCTTGGCGTGCTTTTGCTCCTCCCCCACTGGGCCACCACCACTCAATTCAGCCCACTGGTTCAGAGCCTGGGCGCTTTGCCCCAACTCCAGTAGATACTGCCTCTACTTCACCCGGGCCTACCGCTGAACCCCCTCACCAGTCCGTGATCGGAGCCTCAGAAGCTGCTGGTGCTGAAGACTCTGACATGTGCTGGAAGCACTGTCCCTGGCTGGGTCCGGACCACGTGCTGAGTTGTTCAGCCTGATCAGTAGGTGATCAGAATTGCCCTCTTTTGCGGAGAAACAGCTCACTCTGTTCTTATGTGCATTAAGCTGTTCTGGGTTTTGATTTTTACCGCATTATTTGGGCGTGAATGGACGGGTTTATCTGGAGCTTGTGGGAGTCACAGCCTCTCCTCTGCCATCTTGGCTCCTTTCTTTCTTTTCTAATACAAAGGATCCAGAAATTGAAATCACCTGGGGTCCATAGTTTCAATGGAAGTCAGCTGTGCAGTCCCTCTCCGGTATGCTCCTCTGCTCACCAGCAGGAAAGAGAGACCATCATAGGCTTTTAAAAGAGTTTTTCAAATCATGGGGAAGAGACATCAGGCACATTTTTCTTGGCCCCATAGTGATTAGCTAAGACAGCTAGATGGAAGTTGGAAGATGGAAGTAGAATTAGGCTACATTTAAGGAAAAATCATCCTTCCAGTAAGTATAAGAATTTCAGACTGGGAAGGGACCTTTGAGACCATCTAGAAGCCATTCTTTACTCAAAAAAAAATCTATTCTAGTGCCATCCAAGAGAAATGGGCTGTCTCAGGAGCTTATAGGCTCTTATTCACTTGGGATCTTCAAATAAAATGTAAATAGGAACATCATTCATGAAAGTGATTCCTACTCAACCTTGGGTTAGATTAGATGACCTCCAAGGGCCATCACACAGATTCTGTGAATCTGAATGCAAGCTACAGAATTTAGAGGGCAACGGTTAGCTATTAAAGGATTTTGAGCATAGATCAGAAGAACTGCGCAAATATTTAAGTTTTTAATGAAGTATTAAATTGTGGGGGTGTTCTGTGACTTGTAGGGTTTTATTGGGGCTATTATATTTGTTAGATGGCCCAGTTGTTTGGGTTATAGAGTTCTGAGAAGCAATTAGAACAAAAAGCTGGTATTTCTCAAGTGGTTGCCATATGGTCATTTCAAGGTTATAATAGTAATATGAAAATACATGGGCACAGGCCATGTTGCCATGAAACATCTAATTCAAACCATTCTGACTTGTCCATACTTTGGGTTAGCAGAGAATTTCTCTTTGCTGTGTCTATCCTCATTCAATTTTAAAAAAAATCTGAGTATCTATTATCTACAAGATGATTTGGTAGGCACTGTGGGAACCATGGAAGCATGTCCCCAAGTTGCTTATTGTTAATAATAATGGTAATAATAACTGACATTTACATAACACTTCAGGGTTTATAGATATCTTTCCTTACAACAGCTCTGTGACGTGGTCAGTGCTAATATGATCACCCTCCCCCTTTTTTTTTTTTTACAAATGAGGAAATTGTGACTCAGTGAGTTTAGGTGACTTGTCACACAACTACTCCTTCAGAATCAGTAGTTGGACAACATATCCAGTGTTCTTTAAGAGATAAAATCCACAACTGGCTTTAATAGAAGATAGAGTGAGAGAGAGTGCACAAGTTAGAATGAAACATAATGCTATACTAGTTCATAAGAGTTAGTAACAATAATAAAAGCTAACATGTGTATAGTGCTTTAAGGCTTATAAAACATTTTTACAGATTTTATCTTATTTTATCCCCACAACAGCTCTATGAGGTGAATACTCTTTTTTTTTTTTTTTTTTTTGGTTTGTGGCAATTGGGGTTATTGCCCAGGGTCACACAGCTAGTAAGTATCAAGTGCCAGAGACTGGATTTGAACTCAGGTCCTCCTGAATCCAGGACCGGTGCTTTATCCACTGTGCCACCTAGCTGCCCTGGTGAATGCTCTTTTTATTCCAATTTTGCAGATGAGGAAACTAATCCATGGGAAGACAAAGTAACTTGCCTATAGTCACACAGCTAGTAGATAAGACTGGATTTGAATTCAAGTTTTTCTGACTCTAGGTCTATTATTCTATCCACTGTGCCATCTAGCTGCCTGATAGGTAAGCATCTGGTCCTGTTGGGAGGCTCAGGAAAAGCTAAAATAAGTCCCTCCAATATAGAGAGAATTTTTTTTCCCTGTTCAGGCAAGACAACTTGGTGTACTTTTCCTTTCACTGAGGCAAAACACAAACCCTTCTCTGGTCAAATTTGCCCTTGATGCCCTTTATCAAGTAAGGCAGCTGGCATTTCCCTCGCATTTCTCCTCTGAGACATCACTTTCAAATGATGGACTTTAATGGGTGCATCTCTCTTCTTTTCCATAAAGAGGACAACTTTGCAACTCCAGCAGTGTAGTGACTAGCAACAAGAAAAATGGGCTGTTCCTTCTGGATCCTCAGCAGAATTTGTAGGAGCTGGGAGTACTCTGTTCACCCTAGTGTTTTACTGGTGTTATTTGGTGATACTTGATAGCTCCAATTTAACATTTTACAAAGACACTCAGCTCTTTATTTATATCTTGGCCCCAACAGCCAAAAACAATGTTTTAAATACTATTGAGGGTAGTGTGTGTGAGTGTGTGTGTGTGTGTGTGTGTGTGTGTGTGTGTGAGAATGTGTGTGTGTGCTGAAGGAAAAAATTGACAGTAAATCAGGAAATTGGCAATTACTATGCTAGCACACCAGCACACCATCTTTTAATGACACCACTTGAGTAGTAGGACATTAGGCAGTACAACTTTAAACAATATGAGGGTGGCCTGAGCTGGCAGGTTAAGACAGTTTCATGTCACAGCCAGGTCTGGCTCTAGAAACTGGAAGCCCCTGAGTGAGATACAGCTTCTTTGGAAATCATGGGATGGGCAGGGCAGCCACACTGTCTCACTTCATCAAAAAGAACTCAAAAGTTGCCCAATCTATTCACTCAACAACCCATCTTGGCAAAGAGTAACCTTTGTAGTAGTTCTCATCTAGCTCCTCTGTGGTGTTGACCCAGGCTGCCTTTGATTCCATTTCACCCTCTTGTCTGTCCCATTTGGCTCAGTCATTTGGATTGGCTTGGCTGAGAATGTTTTCCAAAATATGCTTCTGTCATCCCTTTAGCTCCAATTTCTTATCCTCTTTGTCTCCCCTATATTCAGGCAGAACTCCCAGTAACAACATGAGTGAACTGGTAAATATCTTCATAGACAATATTATCCAACAGGCCATATTCTTCTTTTGCATAGCCCACAGTGAAGTTTGTGATAAATCCTACTCACTCTGAACTTGACTGCCCTCTGCCCTCCTCATCTTCAACTGTCAGTCCTTTCTTCTCTCTTTTCTCTGGCTGGGCCCCAATTGGAAGAAATGGTGAAAGTGTAAAGTTTGTCTTTAAAAGACATTGCCCTTATGATATCCCTTGTCTTTAGGGAACTGCCACTATTGTGACCCACTGGCACACAGGGAATGCCCTATACTCAGGATTGCTTTTCTTTCAGTGACTCCATATGGTCTCTGGGTAGTCCTCACCTCTTCCATAGGAATAATTTTACTATGTACTACAGATGTAGTTTTTTTGGATCATGAAGATACCAGTTTTTCTGTTGTACCCCCATTTAATCTGTTACTCTTACATTGACAATTACTCAGCCTAGATAAACCAATTGGCTCTGGACTTCAGGTACCTGTTATTTGAGAGGCCGAGTTGAGGTGGGGGAGAAGAATTTTTACTTTGGGAGGTGATTGTATGTGCTGCATCTTATGCTATGCATGTCTGCTGTATTTTGAGAAGTATTATATTTTTTAACTTTGTACTTTAAGCTATTTGCTTTATGATACAAAGTCTAAATTAATATTAATGGATAGTTCTCAGAGGAGGGAATTTCTCATGACATGGGAGCTATATCAGTGTAGATTACTTTGAATCTGGGCTCCAAATTAAGTCTCAGGGAGTAATAGGGGGAAAAAAAAAGATTGCCAACAAATCCCTAAAGAACACCAGTTATAACTTGTGACCCTGACAAGGTTGAAGAATGTTTGCAAATCTGAAATGTTAGCAGATATTGGGCAAAACTCATTTTCTATAAAATTGATAAATTCAATTTAATTAAATTCAGTAATCATTTATGAAGTTCTTACTCTAGGCTAGGCACTGGAGATAGAAATATCTTCCTGCCCTTAAGGAGATTACAATCTACTAATGGAGACATGACATATGCATAATAATAACTGACATTAGTAGAGTACTGTATGGTTTGTAAAGTGCCTTATCACCATTATTTATTAATCCTTACAATCACTCTGTGAGCTAAGTATTGCAAGTATTATTGTCTTCATTTTACAAATGAGAAAACTGAGGCTGAGGGAGGTTAAATTACTTGCCTTATATCATATGCCTACCAACTTTCACAGGTCAATTTGAACACAGGTATCTCCTGACTCTGAGTCCATCCCTCTATCCACTATCCCCACATTGCCACTCTTCAATGTAAACATAGTACAAGAAATGATGGAATTATGGGAGCAAGGCAGAGACCAAGGCACAGTATCCTAGGAAAAACTTCAAGGGAGGAAAAATGACTTTCAGTTGAAGGGGAATGAAGGGTTCCTATTCACATAAGAGTTGAAAAGGACCCCAGAGCCTCTTACCTTGGCCCCTACTTTACCCAGAATCTCATCTACAACATCCCCAACAAGTGGTCATGCAGTCTCTGCTTGAAGACCTTTAGTGAGGAGGAACCAATTATCTCCCAAAGAAGCCAACATTGCTTTTGGATTATTCTACCTGTGATTTCCTTCTACCAAGTCTAAATTAGTCTTTTGGCAACTTCTAACCACAGCTTCTAGTTCTGTCTTCTGGAGTCAGGAAGAAGTAGAAGAATTTTACTAAGACACACTTTTAATTTGAAGAGAGCTATCATGTGCCCTCTTCTTCAGGCTTAACATCTCTAGTTTCTTCAATTGATCATACTTCCTCTCTTAAATTCAGATAGAGATCAAGCTTAACCATATTATGCATGAAGCCTTTCCTAAGTCCCCCTAATTGCTAGTGCCCTCCCTCCCAAACTATGTTGTATTAAAATAGTTTGTATATGTGTGTATTTAATAAGTTTATATTCATGCTGTATATATATTTTATATTTACTTCTCTCCTTCATTAGAATACAACCTCCTTTTGAATAGGGATTGTTTTGATCTTTGCATTTGTATCCTCTCTCTATATAGTAAAGTGACTAGTACATAATAGGTCCGTAATAAATGCTTGCTGATTGATTGATTGATTAACTTGTCCATCTTAATCAGTCTTTGGGGTACATGATAGCTTGTTTTCTATGACTTTTCTGAAATGTGGTGCCTAGGAATAAACATTATACTCCAATTGTGTTCAGATTAGAATTGGAATATAGCCAAACTATTACTTCTTTATTTCTAGACTACATGCTAATTCTATTACCTTTTAAAAAAAATTTGGGGGGGGGACAATGAGGGTTAAGTGACTTGCCCAGGGTCACGCAGCTAGTAAGTGTCAAGTGTCTGAGGCTGGATTTGAACTCAGGTTCTCCTGAATCCAGGGCCAGTGTTTTATCCACTGTGTCCCCTAGCTGCCCCCTTGCATAACCTTTTAAAGCTGCTATATTGTACTAAATTAATATTGAACTTGAAATGGAATTTGCCACATACTCTCAAAAAACAGATCTTTTTTCACCAGAACCACTTTCTACTCATTTCTCCATCTATACTTGAGAATTTGATAAGTGCAAGTGTCTTCATTTATCCACACTAAATTTTTTCTTATTTAGTTTAAACCTATCCTTCTAGACATACAATGGAGACCTTTTGGGATGACGATATTTATGATCCAAAACACTAGCTTCTAGCTTTATGTCATCTTATAATATAACAAGCATGCCTTTATGCCATCATTTAAGTCTAAGATATTGAATATTATAAGGCCAAATACAAATCCTGTGCTATTCTCTGTGCAACCTGGTATTGATTAATTTAACAATTTGGGGGGGCATTGTTATTTACCATGTTGTGAACCTACTTAATTTTGTTATTATCTAGCAACTTGGTTCTTTATTGATTTCATGAGAAATTTTGCTTTGCTAAAGCATATTGTGTCTACAGAATTTCTTTAATCTGTTGGTTTAGTCATACTGCCCCCCAAAAAAGGAAATTGGTGACATTTGCAAATTGAATAATCATGCAGTCTGTGCCTTTATTCAGTTACGGGGAAGTCTACTTTCTTCTACTTCATTCCTCTTATTGTTTAGCTTTTTACTATACCTTTTTACTGTCCTTCAACTAAAACAGAATTATCACAGAATTTCAGAGTTGGAAGGGACATGAAAAGCCTCAACAACCATGTATTTCAGTTATTTCAGGAACCTAGAATATAGAATATGTGGTGTAGTGGTGGGGGCGGGGGAAGCAATTGATTTTGAGTCAAATGTCCCGAGTTCAATTCCTTATTCTGCTAATGCTACCTGTGTGACTTTGGACAAGTCAGTTAACTTCTCTTTTAGTCTTTATTTTTAAAGGGAGGTGCCTGTAACTAGGGGGCATCTAGGTGCTTTTTTACTATGTCCCTACCTATTTCAGATTTCTATTTTCTATTAGCTACTACTCTTCTACATTTAATAGCTTAATAATAATTTCCCTAGGCAGAGAAAGCAGATGGAAAATAAGAGGTCAGCCAGTCTGTCATCTCTCTGTAACCCTGAATCAAAATGTAACACTCCATCAGAATCTCCATGGAGATGAAGACTTTTTTTTGCAAAATTCCACTAGTCGGGGGCAGCTAGGTGGCACAGTGGATAAAACACTGGCCCCAGATTCAGGAGAACCTGAGTTCAAATCCGGCCTCAGACACTTGACACTTACTATCTGTGTGACCCTGGGCAAGTCACTTGACCCTCATTGCCCCACCAAAAAAAAAATGTCCACTAGTCATTGACATCATGAAATTGGAGGTATGAGGGATTTTTTTTTTTTTTTGGCAAAGAATTTGAGAAAGAAAGAGAGAAGTTGGGTCAGTGATGGATAGTCAGTTCTTTGTCTTGACTCCATGTGAACTTTGGAGAAGTTTATAGTTTGAGCTCTTCTCCTCAAAGATTCTGACAGAATAGTGGATGGGGTTCCTACTACACTGAGAGATGGCTGAAGATTGAACAATAAATGGGTGAAAGTAATGTTGTCCTTCTTTCCTTACCTCAGAGTTAGTTGGTAAGAATGTTATGCTTCTACCTGAAACAGAACTCCAAAACTGTTCTGCCCTTCACCTAATGAGGCGGGATGAGACTGAACACTGAAAATTCTTCCTCTTACTGCAGCCAAAAACATTTGCATCAGGTGCTGTTATTACAAATGATAGATACTGATTAGTCCCTTTGTGCCACCCTCCCCACCACATACCTTGTCACTGTATTACCTATTTCCTTCTATATTAAAGGAAATAGCAGCAGCTATCCTTGTCTCATGTTTGATGTCAGGTGTGGTGATAGAGGTTGGGAAATTGAACAGTTTTGGATAAGTACAGGATACACATTGAACAGCTGGTATGTGGAGGGACAAAGTGGAGAAACTGTTGAGTAATAATTGACTTGTCCCCTTTGGAAGTAGTTATGAAGCTCTGTTGAAGGTTTTCTTAGACCACTCAAGGTGATGATGAGGATATGGAAAGAGCAGAGAGAAATTAGGAATCCTAGGAGAATCAATATGTTTGATGTGTGTGAGTATGCCTTTTATGGAATCCTTTAGTAGGGATATAACAGATATCCTCTCTATTCATACTACAGTGAGAGGCCTCTTAACTTTCCTTCTACAGGGGAAACACCTCTCCTCCCCTTTTGCTTTATTGAATGAAATAACCTTACTATATATCCATTTTCTCTTATCACTTCCCATCCAGTTAATCAATGGCCTTATTCTTTTTTGATTCTCTTCATTTGCCCAACATAACTAAAAAAACCCTTTTCCCCCAGTGCTCCTTATTGACAAACCTCAGCTCATTCTCAGCTTTACTACTCCTAAAAATTACTCTTAAAAGATTGTGTAATAATTTTGTATTCGAACTCTGTCATTGACCTTTGCTTCTATCTTCCATGTGTGGTGGTTTTTAATTTTTAAAAAAAATTTATGTTAGTCAATGCACTCTGGTGCAGTTCCTTTGGTTTTTTTTTATGGACTCCTCAGATTGTTTCTCTTTGGTCTTCAGAATTTCAATCTTGAGAGTTTTACATTGTCTCTCCTGGGATGACTACTCCTGTAGAACAATGGAATTTTAGGTCATGGGATGAAATTTGCTCTCCCCAAATCCTGGGTGCTTGTCAAACTAAGCCTGACTCTATTCTCCTGCACAAGGAATTCTGAGATGAAGTGGTAATTTCCCCACAGATTTCTTATCATTTCTATTTCAGCAGGCATTTCCTTCTTATTAGTGAGAATCAGGTTCAGGACTAGAATTTAGAACGATTGTCTCTCAGTCCAGTGCTCTCTGTTAAATCATTCTTCTTTCCTCATCTACCTCAATGGGCATTGTTATATTCTTCACTGAGTGTAGCACCTCACCCTATCCAGGAATATTTGAGAAGCATTTCAAGTTATTTAGAAAGTACTTCCAAAATATGATTCATTGTACTTGGTTGATTAAATGGATTTCATAGGTCACTGGATACAGTATACCCACAACACAATAAACACTAGATGTGACTAATCTTGAAAGCTTGATTTAGTGGATAAAATATAACTAGCATGCAGAAGTCAATACTTTTGAGTTCTAGAGCTTATTTATTTATTTTTAAATAATAAACATTTTTATTTATAGTTTTGAGTTCCAAATTTTAATTCCTCCCTCCCTTCTCCCCTCCCTAAGGCAGTAAACAATCAGATATGGGTTATGCATGTGCAATTATGTAACACATAACCATATTAGTAATTTTGCACAAGAAATCTTGATTAAAAAAAAAATGAAAGAAAGTAAAAAATAGCATGCTTCAGTCTGTGTTCAATCAATATCAGTTCTTTCTTTGGAGGTGGATAGTATGTTTCATCACTAGTCCTTTGGGATTGTCTTGGATCATTGTATTGCTGAGAACAGTTAAGTCATTTACAGTTCTCCATCAAACAATATTGTCTCTGTGCACAACTTTCTCTTGGTTCTGCTCACTTCACTATACATCAGTTCATACAAATCTTTCCAGGCCTTTCTGAAATCATCCTGCTTGTCATTTCTTATAGCACAATAATATTCTATCACCATCTAGATCTTATTTAAAAATTACTTATTTAAACAATATTAATCACCAATATAAAATAAACTTTTTATATTTTTTTTAAATTTAAGGAAATTAAGTTTAGCTTATAAGATGTCAAAATAATTTTCAGCCACTTCCTCTGAGAATTTGCTGTCCATCCATTCCCATTCCTCTCTTCTTTATAGGGGAACAAGCATTCATTAGGCACCTATTATGTGCAATGTACTGTGCTAAGAGCT
The DNA here is from genome assembly GCF_019393635.1 of Dromiciops gliroides. Taxonomy (NCBI): domain Eukaryota; kingdom Metazoa; phylum Chordata; class Mammalia; order Microbiotheria; family Microbiotheriidae; genus Dromiciops; species Dromiciops gliroides. Next base: position 158,900,536 of record NC_057861.1, on the reverse strand, counting down.
TTACAGATAATATCTCATTTGATCCTGGAAAGTAGATGCTGTTATTATCTTCATTTTACAGTTTAGGAAACTGAGGCAGACAGCAATTAATTTGCTTGTCCAGGGTCACATACCTAGTAATGGTCTGAGATTGGATTTGAGTTCAGGTCTTTCTGACTGTAGGTCCAGCACTCCACTGTGCCATATCTCTGTCTCATATATTGTATTTCATATGCACTCATTTAATCAGATCATAGATCTAGAGATGGAAGGAATCTTCAAGGTCACCTTGTTTAACCCTCTTATTTTATACTTAAGAAAACTGGGCCCCAGAAAAGTAAAGTGACTTATCTAAGGTCAGATAGGTAAAAAGTGCCAAGCCAGGATTTGCACTCAGGTCCCCTGGCTCCAAATTTATTACTATTTCCCTCTATGCCATTCTTTTCTTTTTTACTTTTTTTTTAAAAGCTCTGTCTTATTGCATAAAGATTTTTCCATATTTCCTTTATATTCCTTATATACTTTGTATTCCTCAAATATTTAGTTGCATCAGAGGATTCCATTACATAAGCAGACTTTACTTTATAAAATATTTCCCCACTCTTGGATGTTTATTGTGCTTCCAGTTTTCATAATTATAAAGGATGCTGCTATGAAAATCTTTGAACCAATGCATTCCTCATTCCTGCCTCTATCCCCCATCATCCCATCAAAAGTAGTTAGGAAGAGGGGCAGCTAGGTGGCGCAGTGGATAGAGCACTAGCCCTGGACTCAGGAGTACCTGAGTTCAAATCCGGCCTCAGACACATAACATTTACTAGCTGTGTGACCCTGGGCAAGTCACTTAACCCCAATTGCCTCACTAAAAAAAACAAAACAAAACAAAACAAAACAAAACAAAACAAAAAAAAAGTAGTTAGGAAGGAAACAAGTATTTATTAAGCACCTACTATGTACCAGGCACTGGGTTAAGGGGTTTATAAATATTATCTCATTCGATCTTCACAACAGCCCTGAGAGGTAAATTCTATTATTATCCTCACTTTTCTGACGAGGAAACTAAGGCATACAGTAACTTGTCTAGAGTTTTAGAATTAGTAACTATCTGAACTCAGGCCTTCTTGACTCCACATGCTGCCAAACAAGCTACTTAGTTTTTCCTATCTCCTAGCAGGAAAATATAGCAGGAAACATTTATTACACATGTACTATGTGACCATGTGTAATAGTTGGGGAAGGAAAACACATAAGGGTGTCCCTATTGCTGAGCACTGAGGGAAGTGTCTACTGTGTGACCAGTGGGCTACTATAGTCCACTGTGCTAGGTACTAGGGATACAAAAGGAAGTGAAAGACAGTCCCAGCCCTCAAGGAGCTTACAATCTAAAATATATGTCATGTATTCTCTGAATCAAATGCTTAATTTCCACTTCTCAACAAAATTCAAGTCAGGACAGGACACCACCACCAGGGTCTACATAATGGAACCCCTTTAGAATCTTGTGGTCAAGAGACAGGACTAGCCTCTGATTCAGTTATACTAGGCTGCCTTTACTGAGACATGATTGAGGACTGTATTTGAGCCACAGTGATTACTAACTAGTTCCTTCCATTCAAACCATTTACTACCATCTACAAAGACCAATATTCTCCCCTCCACTGGGAGCTCCATTAACAGGATCTTCCTAAGGGGATTAGGACCTGGAGTCTATTCCTGCGGGGTGGTGTGTCCAGAGCGAATGACACTACCAGCTCCTTTCCAGAACTTTTTATATATATCTAATTAGGTTAAAATTGAATGAATGAGTCAGTCAATCAACAAACATTTCCCAAGGGCTTACGAAGTGGGTACAAAGCTCTGCAGATACAAAACCAAAACAAAACAAAAATGAAACAATTCCTGTCTTTAAGCAGATTACATCCTATAGGAGGAAACAAAATATACGCATGTTAAAATATATAAAACAGTTACAAGGTGATTTCAGAGGAGAGCAACAATAGCTGGGGAGGGAAAAGAACATATGGGGTAGCCCTTGAGCTGAGCAGTGAGGGATTCTAAGAGTCAGAACAATAAAGGCAGACAGCAAGGGGAAAAGAAGTCACAGGAGGGCAGCCTGAGTGGGTGGTCCGGCAGTTCTATACATGCAGCTGAGTTTGCAATGTCACACTAGCAGGGCCACATACTAGCCTGTCCACATGATCTATAATCTAGCAACTGTGAATCTTTTTTTTCCCAAATCACTGGCTGGCCTGTCCACCTTCCTCTCCTCTACCCCTTGCCTCCTAAGTCACTGTGCAGCAGCCAATAGCTAGCACCTTAGGTTTTTTCCAAGAATAAATTCTAAAATGTTCATCCCAGTTTGCCACAACTTAGGGATTTCTGTCCAACACTAGTTTTGAGACTTCTTGCTCAACTCTTTGTTGCTGAGTCATTTTTCAGTCATGTCTGACTTTCTGTGACCCCATTTAGAGTTTTCTTGACAAAGATGCTAGAGTTGTTTTCCATTTCTTTTTCTAACTCATTTTACAGATGAAGAAACTGAGGCAAATAGGGTTAAGTGATTTGCCCAGGGTCACACAGCTAGCAAATGTCTGAGGATAGATTTGAACTCAGGAAGATGAGTCTTCCTGCCTCTAGACCACTGTGCCACCTAGCTATCTCTTACCAGTAAGTTTTGGATCGTTTTTTTTTTCCTCCTTTCATTTCTATTTTACTTTTTTTGGTGGGGCAATGAGGGTTAAGTGATTTCCCCAGGGTCACACAGCTAGTAAGTGTCAAGTGTCTGAGGTCGGATTTGAACTCTGGTCCTCCTGAATTCAGGGCCGGCGCGTTATCCACTGCACAACCTAGCTGCCCCCTCTATTTTACTTTAATGAACAAAAATACCACTCAAAATGGATGCTGTCCTTATGCGCTACAGAGATTAGACTCAAATGAGTGTTTGATTCAGTGAGGAGGTAATCAGTTTTATCTGCTGAACAACCAGACAAAAATCCCTCACTGTAGGAATCTTGACTTCCCAGGTAGAGAGAGACAGGGGAAAAAGAAATCAATGATGCTGTTCTGCTCATATTAGATCCATAAGATAAAGTGCTTCAGATTCTTTCAAGAAAGGACCAACCCCTCCCAACCACAGACTTATGCAACTATATGAACACTGTGAGTGCCCCATATACACTCAGCTGCAATGACCAAGCTCTCTATGAATGGTGTTATCTGAGACAGAGGGATGAGATCACCAGGGGTTCTAAAGTCCTGCTTCTTGGCTGCTTTACTCGACACTCTTCAAAACAAAAACTTATCAGTCTCCAGTACCTGCATTATAGGGAAGGAGGCCTCAGACAGAGAGCAGAGGATCCAAAATGCAGAGGTTTGGGCACTGAATCTAGTGGCAAGGGGAGGAGCACAGGGCTGATATAACAGTGACCTACATGCTCAACACATACAAGAAGAATCTGGATTTGAATCCTGCCTATAACAGGCTGTGTGACCAGGAATAATTTATTGATCTTCTCAGTGCCCCTAGGACACTCTCTAAGATGATAAATTACAAGAAATTCCCATTCTAGATTGGGAGGAGGAGGTCTCTACATGAATTAAACCACAGTTCCAGACCTCATAGTGATGTATCCATATCTAAGGGCAGGTAGAGTACCAGGCCTGGAGTCAGGAAGACCTGAGTTCAAATCTAGCCTCATATACTTTCTAGCTGTGTGACCTTGGGCAAGTCACTTAGTCCTGTTTGCCTTAGTTACTCATCTTTAAAATGAGCTGGAAAAGGAAATGGCATATCGTTCTAGTTTTTCTGCCAAGAAAACCCCTAGTGGGGTCATGAAAAGTTGGACACAACTGAAAAATGATTAAACATACACATATCCACACCTATACATACATAGCATACATATGTACATATGCATATGAATATGTATACAATGCATATACACATTTATCTCTATCATCTGTCCATCCATCCATCCATCCATCCATTCATCCATCCATCTATCCATCCATGTATCCTTCCTTCCATCTATCTTTTGTTTGTTTGTTTTTGGTGAGGCAATTGGGGTTAAGTGACTTGCCCAGGGTCACACAGCTAGTAAGTGTTAAGTGTCCGAGGCCGGATTTGAACTCAGGTTCTCCTGACTCCAGGGCCGGTGCGCTATCCACTGTGCCACCTAGCTTCCCCCCATCTATCTATCTTTATCTCTCTATTGGAAACAGAGCATAATGAAGAGAGAACTAGCTTCAAAGCCAAGAAGATCTGGGTTCAAGTACAACCTTTGATACATTCTGGGCAAGTTACTTAACCTCTCAGTGCTACAGGCAACTCTCTAAGACTATTTGTTTCAGAGAAGAAGCTGACCTGAATTGGTTTGGGGAATTTCCTCACCTGGGAGTTTGCTATATTCATGACATTACTAGTCCTTATCTCTCTTTCTCTCTGTATCTCTGTATCTATGTATACACACATAAATACACATACATGTATATATTCACACACATACATATACACACATACATATACATATATCTTTATGCATACATTTATGTGTATATTTACACATACACAGAGAGGCAGCATGGTGTTGAGGATAGAGGGCTGAACTCTGAGTTTTAATACTGCTTCTGACATATACTGACTGTATGACCCTGGGCAAGTCAGTGTCCCATGAAAACTCAAAGACTAGAAGTTGTAGAACAGCTGCAGATCTTTGTTGACTGAAGTAGTTTCCTCACTAGGAGCTTCCTGCACCAAAGAGTTTATAAGTTTGGATAAGAAAAAGTACATAGACACATACACTTAACGTTTATGCATATATTCACATGTACATATACATACATATATGTAATTTTCATATGAAACTATAAGTCTATTTGCATCTTGCTATTCCTTTTAAATATATAATAAGTTATCATGTAAATTTCTTCTCCCCCCCACATGGCTACCATTAGAAACAAAAATACACGTGTACATATGTGTAAAATTATTTCAAGCATATTTCTACTTATTAGTTTTTTCTCTGGATGCAGATAATGTCTTTCTTCATATGTTCTTTATGGTTAATTTGCATCAAGAAGCAACATAGAGCAGCAGATAGAATGATGGAGATAGTGTCAGGAAGGCCTAGATTCAAATCCCACCTCAGAAACTTATGTGACTCCAGGCAAGTCATTTGATCTCTCAGACTCAGTTTACTTCTCTGTAATATGGGAATGATAATATCTGTAGTATCTACTTTACAGGATTGTGGCATGTGATGTAATGTATATAAAACATATTTAGATTTTTTGGGGGGTGGGGTGGGGCAATGAGGGTTAAGTGACTTGCACAGGGTCACACAGCTAGTAAGTGTCAAGTGCCTGAAACCAGATTTGAACTCAAGTCCTCCTGAATCCAGGGCCGATGCTTTATTCACTGTGCCACCTAGCAGCCCCTAAAATTTTAAGGCTATGTAAACATCAGCTATCATCACAGTGCTCTTTGATCAAACAAGATCATATTTGTAAAATGCTTAGCATCATGCCTGGCATATGATACCTCTTTCCCTTTCTCTGGTTACTAAACAATTTCATTTGATAACACTGTGAGGTAAGCATTTTCCTCAATTTTAGGCAAATATTTCCCCCATTTTAGAGAAGAATAAAGTGTGTCTTGGAGCACTTAAGTGACCTTCCAGGGTCCCTTATATTGATTCTGTCACTAGCCCAAATTTACTTAGCCATTGGGTGCTGGAGGTGGAACTAGGAACCCAGGTTCCCTGATTCCAAGTCTGGAGGGTCTTTTCACCAGACCAAGCTGCCTGGAGACAAAGGGTGAGGAAAAAGGCATAGACCAGGCCAAAGGAGCAGAATCATTCCTCTCTCTTTCCCTAATGGGCTTAGTTAAAGGTCTGAAATTAAAATTGCATCAAAAAAGGGCGGCTAGGTGGCGCAGTGGATAAAGCACCGGCCCTGGAGTCAGGAGTACCTGAGTTCAAATCCGGCCTCAGACATTTAACACTTACTAGCTGTGTGACCCTGGGCAAGTCACTTAACCCCCATTGCCCCCCCCCAAAAAAAATTGCATCAAAAAATCAGGCCCTGGGCTATCCAGGGGTCCTGAGACATCTTGCTACTTCATCTCAGGTTGGATCATTTCAGGAGGTAAACCTATGTACTTTGCATCTTCATTTGACTGTGTTATTTGTGTCCCGTTGGGGTGTACTCACCTAATCACTATACATTTGTACTCTGGGGCCAGCCCCCACCAAGGAGCCTGTGGGGCTAGCATCTGTAACTCTCTGTTCATTAACTTGGAGCCCAGCTCCTTAGCTTACCCCTAACCCCCTTCCCCCCCCCCCTTTTTTGAATTCTGATTTATTTCTTTTGCTTTGGACTCAGTACCTGGAAGCTTCCAGGTGTTACCCAAAATGTCTGTCTTGGCACCAAGCTTCCACTGAGTATTCTGATTCTAATCGGGTTGGCTAAAATTTTTTTTGGCAGCTCCCTTCTTAACTCTCTCATGCCAATGGAAAATGAGCCAGAGTGCCAAGCTCTGTTCAGTAAAACTGTACTAATAAACTTCGAACGATTAGACCATTTATGTTGAAGGTGTCCATTGTAGCCAGACGATGTTGGGTTTGGCTTCTGGCCAGACTTCACATTTCTTTTCATTCAAATGAAGTAACTTGGACAATGCCCTTCCCTTCCCACCTCTCACCTTCTTACCCACCAAAAGATGTTTGATTAAATCCTGAAAATGACAATTAATCAAAAGTCCCTGAATTTTACCTGCAACAAAGATAATTATTATAATTGTGATGATAAATGACATTTGTATAGCACATTATAGGTTAAAGAGCACATTCATGTAAATAGTCAATAAATATTTTATGAGGGGCCTACTAGGTGCCAGGCATAGTGTTAAGTAAAAATATGAAAAAAGAAAGAGAGTTGCCAAGGGAAGCAGGCAAGCTGATGGATCCAGAACAGATGAGGAGATCTCCAAATGCTGCATGCAAGGTTCGCATGTTCCTTCAAGGGTTTGAGTTGTGGCCCACAGCAGCATTTATTTTAGTATTAATAGGTCCTGCCAAGATGGGCGAGCAGCTGAGAGAGATGACCAATGTTATGTTTACAACTGATGGTTAAAATAATGCGTGGAGTAGAAGTGAGCTGACCTTGTAGTCAGAAAAACCTGGGCTCTGGGCCTACCTCTGACATATGCTGCTCACCTGTCTTTGGGAAAGTTACTTAACTTATCAGTGACCCCTGGCTACTCTCTTAAGACTATAAGCAGAAGAACAGTTGCAGGGAACTACTTGGGGGTCCCCCAGTAGGAGTTTTCCTAAGGCCAATGAAATCATAGTTTTGGACAAAATGATAAAAAACAACAATAGAAGTAGCAATAATGATAGCAAAAAGAATTCACATTTCTTTTTTTTTTTTTACATATAAGGTATTTTATTTTTTCCGTTACATGTAAAGATAGTTCTCAACTTTTGTTTATATGAGCTTTACAATTTCAGATTTTTCTCCCTCCCTACCCTCCCTCCCCCTTCCCCTAGACAGCAGGTAATCTGATATAGGTTATATCTATATATCTATATATCATATCCATATCCATATAGATAGATATATACACACACACACATATATATACACATAATAACATTAATTCTATTTCTGCATTAATCCTGTTACAAGAGAAAAAATCAGATCAGTGATGCAAAACCTCAAAATAGAAAAAAAAAAAACCAACAGCACCCAAAACAAAAGAAATAGTATGGTTCAATAAGCATCTATACTCCACAGTTTTTTTTTTTCTTGGATTTGGAGATCCTCTTCTATCATGAGTTCCCTGGAACTCTTCTGTACCATTGCATTGGTGAGAAGAATATAGTCCATCACAGTAGGTCAACACTCAATGTTGATGATACTGTGTACAATGTTCTTCTGGTTCTGCTCATCTCACTCATCATCAGCTTACATAAGACCCTCCAGGTTTCTCTGAACTCCTCCTGCTCATCATTTCTTACAGCACAATAGTATTCCATTGTATTCATATACCACAACTTGTCCAGCCATTCCCCAATTGATGGGCACCCCCTCAACTTCCAATTCCTTGCTACCATGTAAAGAGCAGCTATAAATATTTTTGTACATGTGGGTCCCTTTCCCCCTTCCATGATTTCTTTGGGAAAAAGACCTAAAAGTGGGATTGCTGGGTCAAAGGGTATGCACAGCTTTATTGCCCTTTGGGCATAATTCCAAATTGCTCTCCAGAATGGTTGGATCAGTTCACAGCTCCACCAACAATGCATTAGTGTTCCAATTTTCCCACAGCTTCTCCAACATTTATTATCTTCCTTTTTTGTCATTTTAGCTGATCTGATAGGTGTCAGGTGGTACCTCAGAGTTGTTTTAATTTGCATCTCTCTAATCATTAGAGATTTAGAGGATTTTTTCATATGGGAACAGATAGCTTTGGTTTCTTCATCAGAAAACTGCCTGTTCATATCCTTTGACCATTTCTCAATTGGGGAATGACTTGGAAGAATTCACATTTCTATCACACTTTAAAGGTTGTAATGCATCCTTCTCCCATAACTTTACAGAGAGGGAGAAACCTCAGCTGATGAAAACTGTTTCTGCTATGGCAACAATTGCTCCTCTAACCCTGGGTTTTCATCCCTTTATATTTGTAATTTCTAGTGTGTTTGAGAGTTCTATCCTTTCCTTGTCTTTGTAAGGGGTACTGCTTTTGCTAAGCCCCTGGATTTGTATGATCAATGGTACCAATACAGATTGTTTTGTAAATAAGTCTGGGTACTGCCTATTTGGAGGGATTATCCATACATGTTATTATTCAGTCATTTCAGACTCTTTATAATCCCATTTGTGGTTTTCTTGACAAAGATAGTAATTTGCCATTTCCTTTTCCAGCTCATTTTACAGAGATGAGGAGACTAAGGCAAAAATGGTTAAGTGACTTGCCCAGAGTCACACAACAGGTAAAAATTGAGACCAGATTTGAATTCAGGTCTTCCTGACTCCAGGGCCAGCACTCTATTCACTGTACTACCTAGCAAGCAAACCAAACACTTGAGTAGGACAAGTTATAAGATGGTTGGGATCAGGTTGGTATGGGGTACCTGAAAGGGGTTTCCAATATACAAATGTTGAATTATCTTTGGCAAGATAAAAGGCTGGGATTGTAGGCATCAGTCCTATCAGCTTAAGTATGATGATCAGTTTAATTAGTCAATCAGCATTTACTGAATATCCTCTTTTCAGACAACAGAAATTTAGGCAATTTAGGCACTCATGATCTCCAATGAACTAGCCTGTATATACTGTTGTACACACAATGTACCCTGTGAGGCCTCACATTATGATAGTTTTTAAGCTCTATTTGTGACACAGGAAGTATTTAATGATGAACCTGTCTTGTCAAAATCAGGGCAATAAGACATGATGTATCATCGACATCAGGGCAAGCTCCTGACTGATTCTCACAGTTATAACAATATCCGATAGAGTGCCATATTCCTGATGGTCCACTGCAGAGAAGTAGAAAAAGAAAGGAAAAAAAAAAAAAGGAAGAAGGGCTCTGGTCCTGAAGTCAAAGAGGAGAACCTCTATTTTTCAGTCTTGTGGTGGTGGTGCATATGAACAGTGGAAGCAGGAAACCCTATGTCAAAGCAACCATGAAGTTTTGTCACAGCTACTGTTTTCCAACTTAGTTTTTAGTCTGGGACATATTTGTGAATATTTTGGGACATGCCAATGTGGTTTAGGGATCCACCCTTCCAAGCAGGCACTAATTTAACTATCTGTCCACCTATAGTTCCTACAGCCAAATAAGCCATATGCAGGGTTACAGAGAGCATAGAATTAGAGTTGTCACTTGGATGGTGTGAACGGGGCTTTAACTCAGGATACTGACATCCAAGGAGGTGATATATGCTTCCTTCCCAGCAAAACTACTGTCCTTTCTCTTTTGTTCTTTTAGAGGTACGAGGTACAAACACCCCTAGCTTCTACCTCCAGTGTTCCACTATCATGATATGCCTCTCCGAGGGCCTGCTTTCCTTGCCAACCTCTAAGATAAGAGGGCTGAGGATTCTCTGAGAGAGGGACCACCCCTTCCCAATATGACTATACCTAGGTAAGATTGTAATCTACAATGTGGCCTCCCTCAATACTGCCCCAGGCACAGTTTTTACTAGTTTCTTCTCTTTACCACACTCACATCAGTAATACTGCCTACTTTATCCACTGTGGTTTCTGCTACCTCCATTTCCCACTCTTCTGATCAAAAAATGACAAAAGGAAGTGGATCAAATGAGATAATATTTATAAAGCACTAAGCACAGGGCCTGGCACATGGGTGTTTAATAAATGCATGTTTCTTCTCCCATAAAACTTGTATGGTGTGACATGCGCTGGCACGATGCACTTAAGTGTGGGTGAAATATTGCCTGGGAAATTTTTACGATGGGCAATTAGAAACTTTATCCCAGATGTTCCTAACCTAGGTTACATGTACCCCAGGGGATAAGAAAAGCTCATTAAGGGGATATGGGGAATATTTGGTAAATAATTATATTATCCTATTGAAATATTGCAAAAGTAGTAATGTTAATTTATATACAAAAATCTCTAGATGGGATAAAGAACAGTGAAGTAGGTAGGTGGGATGGGAAAGGAAAAACTGTTATAATGCATCTGAAAAATTGGAAGAGACAATCGAAGATATAATTCCTGCTGACCCAAACCAAGTTAATAAAGTCTCAATAAGAAAACCTTTTCATGCTGCAGTACAAAAAAACAAAAAATAGGGGGCAGCTAGATGGCGCAGTGGTAAAGCACCGGACCTGGATTCAGGAGTACCTGAGTTCAAATCCGGCCTCAGACACTTGACACTTACTAGCTGTGTGACCCTGGGCAAGTCACTTAACCCTCATTGCCCTGCAAAAAAAACAAACAAAAAAAACCCCCCAAAATAGAGACAACAACCTGGTGAAAAATGAGTTAATTTACCTCCAGAATAACCACAAACTCTGAATTAATTTTCAGTCAAATTACAAAATTTTGTGTGTATCCTCAGAGAAATCATCTATTTGTGCTTACTAAACTTTAGTTTAGTTTAGACTTTCCCTTCATTTTTAACAACTAATCTCTGTGAATCAAGATTCTCAGTTCTATTCTCGATTAAATCCAAATCAAGAAACAAACTGGAGGCTGATCATAATATATAGTTATATCTTTTTAAAATTAAATTTTAGGCAGCAAGGTGGTGCAGTGGATAGAGCACCAGCCCTGGACCTGAGTTCAAATCTGGCCTCAGACACTTAACACTTACTAGCTGTGTGACCCTGGGCAAGTCACTTAACCCCAATTGCCTCACCAAAAAAATTAGATAAAATTAAATTTTATTTTTTAATCAGTAGAAATCTGTTTTCGCTCCTATTTCCATGTCATTGGGGGAAAAAATCTCTTCCTAAGACTACACTGACAATAAAACTATTGGTTTAGAAGAAACAGAATCAAGGGTCTTATTAATTTGACTATGTTCTAATAGACATTGAACAACTTTATGATACTAACAATGTTACATATCAAATTAAATTTTCTTTATAAAAATTAATTCATCTATTGATTTGATTTCATATGTTCACATTGATGGCAAAATCTAGAATTTATTTTCTTTCATATTGAAAGAAAATTTACTGAAATTCAAGAGGATATGGAAATCAGAAAAGGTTGGAAACTCTTCCTCTACCTATGGCTAAGGTAAGTTTCTCTAAGTGCTTTTCAGTGACATTGCCCACATACTTTTGTTTCAAACAGTTTGCTTCCTCTCTGTAACATTTGGAAAGGAATGATGGTGAGCTATTAACATTAAATCTGATCAATCAACAAAAGGAACCAATTCAGAATTGCTTTGGTGAGATTGTATTTCCATCCTGCAAGGGCTGTAAACTCTCATTACAAATGCATTATTTTTTCCCAACAGGCTGTCCTAACACTGCAGTGAAATGATGGCATTATTATCTAGGTCTGAGTATGCAGATTAATGCCAGGAGCTTATTTGCTTTTTGTTACACCTCTTCCATTACTCAGGCCCCACCCACCCCTTTCTCTATTTTCTGACTGAGGAGGCATTTACACTCAGTCATATCCTCCAAGATATTGTCGATGCTGCTGTTAATATAATAATAATCTCAACAAAAATAAAGATGTTACATTTGAATACTATTTTTCAGTTTCACAAAGCTCTTTCCCATGCTTATTGCAATTTAAGCCTTGTAATGACCCTGAAAGGCAGGCAGAACTGGCATTATTTTCCTAACTTCATAGATGAGGAAACTGAGGCTAAGAAGTGTCAGAGATGGAACAAGATCTCAGTCCTTCTGAGGCCTGGCTTAGGCCTTTTCTCAAGGCCTATGTACTTACAGAGAAAAGCAAGTACCAACCCCTGCCTTACAAATAAATTACCCCAGGTTCTCTTTCTTAGTGATTATAGTAGGGTAGAAAAGGGATATCAGGGAGAAGAAAATAATAATACCAAAGATACACACAACCAATTGTTACTGGAGTGAGAAGATAGTACTTTGGAAAGCCCAACAGGTTTGGAGCTAAGGAGATGTAAATCCCATGTCTGATACTAGCTGACTGACCATAGCCAAAATCACAAACTCTCTCAATTTTCCTAATTGTTAAAATAGGAATAATAGCTTTACTACCTACTAAAATATTATGGAGTTATTGTGAGGATCAAGTGAAATAATGCATTTAAAGCACTTTGAAAAACTTTAAAGAGAAACAAATTCAAGTTGTGATGGGAGGATGAAAAGGACGTGTACTTTTGTACCTGTGAAGGAAATTTTAATTTCCCCTTAAATGAGGGTGAGAGGATTGCCTGCCTGTCTTTTCATCCTCACCAAGTAGAGTATTGTGGTTAAAATGGTTCCTTTAATTTCTTTAGTCACAGGGGAAAGACTGATGTTAAACATCTGCCATGTACAGTTCTCAAAGGAATGAGGAAACCTTCAAATGCTTGTTTATCACCTCATAGAATACCCAAAACTCTTTGGTGGCTTCTTTGGCAAAAAGACATATCAAGAGCTGTCCAGGTGAGCTTTCCAAATTTTCCTGCACATTTTAGTAAGTCTAGCAAAGATGGTTTCACCTCTGGTTTTCAAATCAATATCGTGTATACCTGGGAGACAGTCTGGTGTGCTGGATAGAACTTTTTTTTTTTTTTTTGGTGCGGCAATGAGGGTTAAGTGGTCACACAGCTAGGTCAGATTTTAACTCAGGTCCTCCTGAATCCAGGGCCAGTGCTTTATCCAGTGTGCCACCTAGCTGCCCCTGGACAGAACTTTGGACTAGAGATCAAGTCAAGAATGAAAAAATGAAAAAAGTATTTACTAAGAACTAGCTCTCACCTGTGACTCCAAGAAGCTGTTGCATGTGCAGCAGCCACAATCTGGTAAAACTGTCTCATCAGATGGGCAAAACCAGGTTGAGGGTAACCAACAGGTCTCAAACCTGTTAGTGAATTAGGGGGATGTCTACCCAAGCACGTGAAGACTCCTCCTGGTGAAATGGGCAGATGAGAACGATTTGTTCCAATGGCCATGAAGGTTGCTGACATAGGCACTGTGGAGGACTTAGAGCTTGGTCAGACACCAAAGACATCAAGGTCATCCATGGCATCTGGGGCCATTGACAGTCATCTTGTCTTTTGTTTCACGGCTGGATTTTGAGGACTCTAAAAGAGAGAGTGAGGCTGATGACTTTGTGCAGCTCTGCCTGACTTAAATCCAATTCATGAGCAACTCAAGATGTCACCCGTGAACAACAACAACAACTAAGCATTTAATATATGCCTGGCACTTTACTGGGTGCTAGGGACACAAATAAAAAAGTGAGACAATTTCTGCCCTCAAGCAGTTTACATTCTAATAGAAATCTTGTTATCTACTAGCATTCTGCTCTAAGTCATTAATAGTGATTTAGGTCCTGTTCCTACCTCTTCCACTAAGGATGGCTTTAAGCCATTCAGTTCACTTTTATTAAATGCCTACTTTGTGCCAGGGACTGTGCTAAGAACTGGGAATAGAAAAAGAGGCAAAAGACCATCCTGGCCCTCAAGGAGCATCAGTTTCCTCATCTGTAAAATGGTTTTAGTTTGGTGTCTTATCTACTTTACAAGATTTCTATAAGGATCACATGAGTAGGGCAGCTAGGTGGCACAGTGGATAAAGCGCCGGCCCTGGATTCAGGAGGTCCTGAGTTCAAATCTGACCTCAGATACTTGACACTTACGAGCTGTGTAACCTTGGGCAAGTCACTTAACCCTCATTGCCCCCCCCCAAAAGGATCACATGATTAGATGGCATGTGAAAACACTTGGAAAAATATACAATGTTATAAACATGTATGGAATTCCTCCCTTTGCTTCCCATCAGGTGCTATCACATGGAGATGTCCTCAGTTCTTATATACCTTCCTAGGAACCTACCAGAGAAGGGTATGTATTTACAGGGGTGGCTGAAGGTAATTTTCCTATGATTGTAAAATAGGGCATCCTTTAGGATGGAGTCTGCTTTCTATGTGTAGTATGGTCAAGATCTATGGTCTCCTACCCCCACGAATCCAAAACAAGACAGTGGGTCCTGGGTGTGCCATAAATATTTCTGGAGCAGTGGGGAAAATGAAAATCATTACTTTTGCTGGTATAATTTTCTCTCCCAATAGGCCCCAAGACAACTCTAGTTAAGGTGATTGAAGGGTATGCTCAAGGAAGGTATTGCTCAGGTCTAGTTTCTCCATAAAATGTCCCTGGCGTAAGGTTAGCTGTAAGTCTTTCAAACTAGCCACTTTGAGTGACTTTGTCATTAGGAAAGAATTTAGTGGCTTTCCTTTTAATAGAGGCTAATAGTTTCTGGAGGATTTTCGAGCAGCAACTAAGAAATTTAAGTAGTCTCCTGAGAAGACTGAATGACGCATGATCACCAGAGTACCTGAGACAGTATATCTTTTATCACCCAGTTTAAAGCATCTATTTATTTTAATGTCAGTTACATTTGTCTGGAAAAGTTTAGACATATCTATACTCATACATATACATCTGTGTATCTCTTGGTAAGGGTGTTCTCTTGTTTGTCACATTTTCTAAAGTCAGACATCATGAATATGTGTCAATGATAGTTTTATATAAGGAACCAGAGCAATGCAATGGGCAGTAAGACTTACTAACTTTTGAAAAATGTAAACACTAAGGTAGGTGTTTAAGGGACCAACCTTTCCTGACTTAAAGTGAACAGTCAAGCACTAAAGAGTAGAGGGCTAACTAGGTCCTCTGTTCATTGAATTTTTAGTCATTAAAGTGAGGTCTGTCTGGGGCTATTTAGGGCCTTGTGAGAGGGAACAATGGCTACCCCATCCCACCCATGAAAGTGACACGCACCATCCATGACATCTTTCATGTTCCCTTTAGCAAATAATGTAATCAAGAGTGGCACAATGTCCCTGGTGAAGCTGGCAATTTCCTTTGGTTTCCTCCAGGCTGACTCATATAATCACCCCTCCTGGGAGAACAGGACTATACCAACATATTTCCCATCTATGGTTCACATGCTGAGACTTAAAAAAAAAAAATTAAAAGTAGGATCTGACCACTGCCAAATTATCCAGAGAAACTGGGTTTGAGCAAAGAGAAAAGTATTTGTCACTCCTTAGTATGGTAAGCATTCTCCAAAATAAATAGGAGTGCCTTCCAAAAATAATCAGTTCATTCACCAGGTCATACCAAATCACATCAGAAGGGAGCCATGAAGAGCTAGAATTCTAACAAGTAACTTTGGCCCAGGGGCACTTCATAGATGAGATCTCTTGTTCAGGCTGTCTGGAGGAGCTTCTCAGAAAAAGGAAGGGAGCCCCCCATGTTAGAGAAAGGAAATGAGTGATTCAGCATTAAACAGGTAGAAGTGGCAGAGGGCCACTGGTAATTCTGCCAAATCAATAATGGCTTTTTCCTCTAGGCCAAGGTTTCTGGGTGGTTTATGAAGGCACATCATCACCAAGAATATATGCTAGTTCTACCACCTACATGAATTTCCTGACATTGTTGGGGAGGTGGTACTATTTCCACCTTCAGCTCTGGGGGAGCTGGAAATTTTTTAAAAAATATATTATACTAAAAAAAATTATATTATACTGCAGGATTCCAAGGATTCTATGATTCTCTTCCTCCCACTACCCCCATCTTGAATTGTCTTGGTAAACTATTAAAAACTTAAAATGAGGAGAGTTAGATCCACATATATGCTCTAGTAGTATAAATCTGAGTGGACATAACTTCAGTGACATTATCAGGCATATATGTTGGGGAGAATGCTCATAGAAGGTAAAAGAAATGTTAATGAGGAATGGGAGCAAGAGTTTATTCAGACCTCATGAGCACACACTCCCATTTTGTTTTATTATCTAGAAGATAGTGTAATTTCTTCACTTAATGAAGAAATAGCCTGACAAAGGCAAAGAGTAGGAGAGGTTAATGCAAACTGGGAAACACATGGGTTAAAAGGCAAATCTTCTGTGGTAAAATTACTTTATTTTTCTGTTTTAAAATCTTTTAGAGTTCCATTGGATGTGTTCTAAAAATGTTGTTCTTTGGTAAGATTAGATTTTGCAACTCCAAGCCCTTTTGAGAAGGCAATAGATGGCAGAGAGCAAAGGCCTTATTATAGTCAATTGAATATAAATGTTATCTCAAAGAATCAAGTAAGCAATGACTAGGAGTGAGTAGAAAGAGCTTAGTAAAGTGACTAGAAACACCCATCTGATTGAACAAAGGCAGTTATCCTATTAGACTTAGAAACACACTACATATTTGTAAGCTTAGTTTTTTTTTTTCAATTTCCCCTGATTCATGTCTAAGGAAAAAGAAGAGCTCTGAAAAGAGAGGAGCTAAAATGTGGGTGAAATTACTGTATGATCTAATCTTCTCTGGGCTAAATTTATACTTATATTTGTGGGTTGAGTCCCCAGGAGTTCAAATACTCAAGGAGGGTAGCCTGTGGGGATACACACGTACACATATGAATGATATCTATTTCTATTATGTATATACTGTATATATACACATATATTCACATATGTTTAGATACATATATTTTTCTATCATTTTTCAGTCATGCCTGACTGAATGAAAAATGATAGAAAAATATATGTATCTAAAGATATGTGAATATATGGGTATATGTACATATGTATATACATAATAGAAATAGATCATATAGATATCAAATTCAAGGAGGGTAGACTGTGGGGACACCCTTCTAACAATGTAGTTTATAAGCACCTACCAATATACTTTCCTTTAACAGAAGGACAGTAGATTTGATTAGCTCTTAGCAAAGACATTTTCTCAGAAGTTGTAGCAAGAATAGTAGTTATAAAACATTGCCCCATACACAGTATTTGTAGGAAAAAGTGGGTACCAACTTAGAGTACAATAGTCAGGAGGAATACATGTAGGAAACACATATATGCCAAGGCAACTCACACCTCTGGAACTCCTGGGTTTTGAGGTCTGTCTACTTCTAATGCTGTCCTCACACTGCTTCTTACTGAGTATGGTATTTGAACTAGGTGGATGGCTCTACTCCTAATTTAAATGTGCTATTCCCAGAACAATGCAAAGTCCTGCTTCTGTAAACTGCCTTCTCTTTTAGGTGATTTTCTCATTGTATCTTATGTTTCCAGGGTATATACAGCTACCGACTTGATACAATGTCTCCTAGTCAAGGAGCTCCTTTGGAAAGTTACATGGTTTTGGGGAGTTCGAAGAAAGAGAAATTTTCTCCTTCTGGCCTCAAGATTTTCTCAAAAGGCACATCCCAGCTTGGAGTCTTGTGGAACTCATCAAGCTAAGCTACTTAAATCCCCCACTGGTGTGGTTAAAGTTTGCTAAGCCAAGTGTAGGTTTTCCTTCTCTGAAATAATCACAGAGATATTTATACTTCACAAAAGTAAAAGTGGGGGGCAGCTAGATAGTGCAGTGGATAAGGCAACGGCCCTGGATTCAGGAGTACCTGAGTTCAAATCCGGCCTCCGACACTTAACACTTACTAGCTGTGTGACCCTGGGCAAGTCACTTAACCCCAATTGCCTCACCCCCCCCCCAAAAAAAAAAGTAAAAGTGGGTTAATATTTGTTACTTTGTCCTTTCTCCCCCCTTCTCTCTCTCTCTCTCTCTCTCTCTCTCTCTCTCTCTCTCTCTCTCTCTCTCTCACAAATGCATGTATGTGCATGTATATGTGTATGTATATATGGATGTACATAGGTACCAACACACATCATGCTATCCAATGTATCTACAATATAATTTGACAATAAATAAGGGATCTGGTAACATTGCCCACCAAGCTTTTCTCCTGGACTTCATTAGCTTCAGAAATTCATTATCTTCATGAAATCAACTCTGAAACTCACACCTCCTCGATACTCTCTGCCCCTGAGCCTCTCCCTTACTTTGACTGGAGAAGGTGCTGCGGGTGGTGGTGAACATCAGAAAGCTTCTCCCAGATCCCCCGCCATTTAAGGAGAGTGCCCAGGACATTCACCTCATCATTTCCCACTTGGCTGCAGGCATTTGTGATACCTTTGTTCTAGACCAGGTATCCCCACCCCCACTTTTCAACTTCTTTTTATGTGGTGTTTTTCTCCATTAGATTGTGAGCTCCTTGAGGACAGGGAATATCTTATACCTCTTCTTTTTATCCTGTGGGGACCAATTTTTAATTGGGGAGTGTTAGCTAAGTGGCTCGCCACAATATTGGGGCAAGGAAGGAGACCAGCAGCATCCCTCCAAACAGAACAGGATTTATTTTAACAAGGATGAACTTAAAAAAAAAACAACAACAAAACACAAACAGGATCAGTAGGATCAAGGGATAGGAAATAAAATGGGGAAAGGGAAATTATACAACCTGAAAAGATACCACCACCCAGGAATCATCTGAGAATATACAGCAGAACTCCTGTCATCTTCCTTCCAGTGTCCAGCTAGAATGCCCAATTCTCTTCCCCCAATCCCAGAAAAACCCCACATAGCCCCAGCCAATGGGATGGCTGTTCTGACAGACACATGACTGCCCTTACTAGGCTTCCAATCATTATAATTTTGCCAGGCCCATATAGGCGTCGGCGAGTGGTGATGACGTGAGGTGCCAACGTCGTGGCAACAACTACAACCAGTGGGTGGAGCATTGTACCATTTGCGGAGCCCCAGGCCAGTACACACCAAGGCATAAAAACCTCAAATAACAATTAATTCTTCACGATCCCCAGCACTTAGCACATCATAGATAATAAATGTTTAATATCTCTGACTTTGACATTTGTAAATATCCCACTGTCATTTTGCTCCTCTCTGCCCTTGTTTGGAGAAGACAGAAAGAGGAGAGCATGTTACATATTTATTCTTTCGAGAACTTCAATTCAAACCCCTCTTGTTCTTTTTCCCCCCTCACCACCTTTCTTAGTCCTATCCAACCTCATTATGGAGTCTGCTTAGGAAGTAAGAAATGAAGTAAAATTCTTAATATGCCCTGCTCCTTCTTCTATCTACATGAAGTGTGGACTTTCACAGCTGCCTCCCTTGTCTCCTGAAATCCAGAGGGACTCATTTCAATCTTCTCGGACTTCTACCTCAGACCCTCCTTCCAAGATTAATGTGTCACTTCTCACCTAAGAGATTGCACTACAATCATTGAAATGTGATGAAGAAATGCCATTCATTAAATGTATTCAACACTAAGTCTACAGCTTTTCTATCTTGAGACAGAAGCCCCAATAAATACAGAGAAAGTATCATTGGTCTGTCTCTCTAGCAAAGGTTTTGATGAAGTGAAAGGGATTTAATTTGCTTTTTAAGCTCCCTAATCTGTGGATACACACTAGTGCTTCATGTTTGGTGTCAGCTTCAGTATGGTTACATTACATTCAATTTTAAAAGCCTCAGAGAAACCGATTATGCTTGGGAATTCTGGAGATACCATAAATTACCTGTTCCTGGTTCCTGATGGCTAACCTGATCTCTTGGACATTTGGTTCATAGAACTATGTAATTCAGTCTCAACCCTGAATTCATCTATATGTCTCCTTCCTACGCATACAAGAAAACCATCCTGAGACTTTACAGATTGCAGTTTATTAAATTCCTTAAATCATTCCAGAAGGGAAGTATGACTTGATTACAAGTAACATTAGTTATTCCTGCCAAAGTGGAGTCCAGTGTTTTCTACTAAACAATTAGTTGTGAACTTGACTGCAAAAGGACATCCTGAGCTATTCCAGACTTCCCCTGAATGCTTGGAATAGAAACATCTTTAGTAACATAGGCCCCACAATATGCTGATACATATGTCACAATCAAGAAAGGTTGTTTTTTAACATGTTATATTTGTCCCTACTGCACTCACAAACCTGAGGCAAACTTGCTACTGTCAGGAGAGAATGAATGGGAATCATTTTGAGTGATTGGCTTGGTTAGACAGATAATTTCAATGACTCATACTCCAAAGTGGAGCCTTGGATTGGCTGTCTTTGCCACTCAAAGTTACCAAGTAATTTGAAAGGCCTTGTCTTTGCCTTTTGAACAGAAATGAATAAGATGAAAACATTCCCCGAATTCTTTATCTGTCTCCTTCTGAGCCAATAGAAATCCATTCTCCTTCAGCCTGAAAAATAATTGTCTTTCCTGTAATTGAAGGGATGCTTTTTTCATTTCTTATTCTTCATTCTCAAAACTCAGACAGCAATAGAACTGTATGAGCCCTGGAAAACCCCTTATGGCAATTGGAGGATAAAATGTTTTAATTGACAAAAGAGCCCCTTGGCCAAATTCTCCTCTTTGTAGGGCTTGTCAGAAGTGTTCAGTTTCAGGCCAAGAAGCTGCCAGAATGAAGTCCAATCACTAATGACAGAAAGATTAGCAAGACAGAGATTGGCTGGCTCCACAACAGTGTATAATAAGACAAAAATGTTGTGGAGTCACCTAAGTGCAGCTGATCCATGGCAAATTTTTAATGGGAGGGTGATTTCAATATCAAGTGCTCACCACTTTACACTCTGGCATTTCTTGAATGTATGGGAAAATGGTTTCCTCTGCCCTACCAAAGAGCAAAATGCCGTGTTTAAAGCACAGTTCTCTGTTCTTACTTTCTCTAGAACTGACACATTTTGTTTTGTTTTATTTTGTTCTTCAAGAGTCACAGAGATTAGAAGGCGGGGGAGTGAACCAGGATGACTTTTGCGATTTGTATTCTCTTGAAATCCTGCCAGCACAGAAGATGTAACACTTTGAGAGCTGCGTGCAAGGCCTGTGTACCAGGGTCTATCTGTCTAGTAAAGTGTTACAAACCTACCTACCCCCACTGAAACAGGGTAAGGGTGGTGGGGCACATTGCCTTGTGCAATAAGTGTTTAATGCAACCTAAAGCAGTTGACTTCTCAGGTATGCTGAGTCTTTCCACCGAAACAGATTGTCATTTCCTTCAGCCCCCTTTTCAATGACAGCAGCCCTTACATTCCATGAGACTCTCTTCCATTAAGATGGAGCCCAAGCATGAGCTTCTACATGAAACCTTTCATGATACCCTTCCAACTGCTAGTACCCCTTCCCAAACCAGCTTATATTTGATTACTTTGTGTTTATATTTATTGTCTCTATGTTTATTCTGTATACTTATTGTAATCTCCCCCATCAGAATGTAAGTTCACTGAGAGAATGGATTATTTCATTCTTCTCCTCTGAGATATCTTCCACCTACTCTATATGTCTTTTATGAACTCATTTGTCTTCCTCATTAGAATGTGAGATCATTGAGGACAGTGACTGATTTTGCCTTTGTTCTTATCCCCTGAACACAGTACAGTGTTTGGCACATACTAAGTGCTTAGTAAATGCTTTTGACTGACTGAATGGTCTTTGAATCCTCACCACCTAGCACAATGCTTGGGATATAGGAAGTACTTAACATGTGCTTGTTGACTGAGTGAATAAATGACTTAGAACTTGGCATGGGATGGGGGTTTGGGGGAAGGGGGTAGAAAGAAACCAGACTGAAAAGATTATCTCCCTCTGTGTGGGGGGAAACTGAAGCATTAATGGGAATTTGTGACTAACCAGAGTTATCTGATGAACCCAGTGGTTGCATTTAGAGGAGAACATATTCTTAATTAGCGATTGTAGATTCCAATCTTAAATCTTAACTGTGACTATCTTGAAGATTCTAAAAGCCTTTAACTTCACCTCCAACTTTGCATGGCAGCACTACCAGTTCATTTTTATTTTTCAAATGAAGGCTTTATTGATGACTTTTGCTTTTATATCACAATCGTGTCTGGATATATCCCTGATATATCCTTTCTCTCTACCTCTATCTCCACCTCTACCCCAACCCCTACCATCCAATATCTTCCCTTGCAATCAAGAACAAGTTAAGCAAAGCCAACTGTTAGATTGACCATGTCTGACAATATAACCAACATTCTGGTCCCATAGTCCTCCAGCCCTCTAAGGAAAGTAGGGATATTTACAATTAAACAGTATTTGACTTTGATTTAGCATTTTTGTTCATATTATTGTAGTCATTACATATATTATTTACCTGGTTCTGCTTCCTTCACTCTACCAAAAACATTTTTAAAAAAGTGTTTAGGGGAAGAAAGAAGAGATGTCACTGAAATCCATTACTTTGCTATTTGTTCCATTAGTACAGCTAGCAAGGGAAGAAGTGAAACTTGGCCCAAATGAGCTTTAGGGATGCATACAGAGTTCACTTAACCATGGTATTCTTGTCCTCTATTAATCTACTTAATAGATGACATCTATGTATGAAATTATACACTAGTATGAAAAGAAAGGAATTTAGTCAAACAATAAATCCAAATACTGAGATATCCAGCATCATTCTGATCTGCCAGCCTGGTTAGACAAAATTTTTATGATTCGGACCACATAGTGGGATCCTTGTGGCACCTGATTTATTTGTATTGGCTAACTATGCAGTTTAAAGGCACCATTTAATATCTTTACTTCTCCCCTTTGTCTTTCAAATAGAAATGGATTAAATGGAGGGAAGCCATTTTTCTTCCAATATCCATATGTTATGTGTCTACATATCCAGGTGGGAAGCAGCATTGTGGATGGAGCTTTGGGTATGACATCGGGATTTTGACATTGACACATTCTGGCTGTATTGCCAAGTAAGTAACTTAACCTCTCAGTTGCAACTCTCTAAAATCATAAGTTTCAGATAAGTTGTTGATCTACTTTGTCAGAGGGAATTTCTATATTAGGGATTCCCTATACCAATGAAATCATAGGTCAAACCAAAAGCCAAAACAAAACCAAACCAAAAAATTAGAAAGTTTGCATTATCTATACAAAATATGTGAGATGACAAAATATTTTATTGTTTAGTTATCTGGTTGTTATAATATATTATACTAATATTATAATGTTATATATTTGGTTATATTATATTATTGTATATATTACTGTTATTATTTATGTCCATTCTAGTACCCAATATGTTACAACAATCAAGAGAAAAATAACATTTGTGGTAATTAGACCATGGCCCCAAATGTTATCAGATCTAATTTGGGGTTCTTCAATTACTCTATTTATTGAACTAAAACACTATGGAATGTGGTGAAGAAATTCCAGCAGTACCTATGAAAATGAGAGATGAACATCAAATCAGATGTTTCAAGTTTCTCTGAATTTCCCATCAGCCAAAATGAAATGGTTTGTTTCTCTGTGTGTAACCACAGTGTGGGAAGAACTTGAAAGCTAAGAAATGTATTTTTCAATTCTAAATGTCCAACATTTTCAAAAACAAAGACAGGCAAAACAATGACCATAAAGTGAAACAGACACTGTTTGTCTTGTAATTTTCCATCAGTGCCATAGCAATTTTCAGCAGTCATTTTTTTTTTCTTTAAAACTTCTGTCATGAATAGAAAACAAGTTTGGCTACGAAAGCAGAATTTTTCTTGATTAAATGTGACTTACAGATTTATAAACTAACAACACACTCACATAAAGTTACTTGTTGAAATGGGGAGAAGTTTGGCTTTTAGTGACGTTTACAATATTTTTCAGGTTTGGTAATAAGAAAGTGTCTAATGAAATTCACAATGTGAAAACCAAATAATATTTGGCTTGACAGTTTCTAGCCAGGATCCAATTGTTTTGTGCATGAGTTCTAAAGCAGATTTAGATCCTCACATGATGTTTGGAACTTAACAAATACATCAATGACAGGGTAAATACCTAATGATAGCTAATATTAGAACTGTTGAAAGACCTTTACCCAAAGTGTCTCACATACCAAAGTTAAGGGAATCATCACTCCCTGGCTAACTCGTCTTCACTAAAGTTTTACATATATGGCATGAAAGAAGTCAACAGTTTCGGTGAAGACTAAGAAGAAGGCAGAGATCAGAATCAAACCTGTGTTTGTAATTGGTACACACACACACATACATACTGTTATCAAACACACAAAAAATGCAGTGAGAGGGTAGGGAGAAGGGTAGTATCTGCTTTGTCAATTGACCATATTATGTCTGGGTTCTCCAACTTTTTGGGAATTGTGATGTCTAAAACTATTCCTTAGGTACAAAGCTACAACTAGGACAGGACCACTGGACTCTTTTTCCAGGACATCAATATTTAAAGGAAGCTGTCAACATTTGTACTCCTTCAACACATAGGGACTTTTGAGCTTAGCATCATACCCAATTAACAAGGCCAAGGAGTTAAAATTGGAAGCTACCATACATCTTGCTTCCTCTCCTTAGTGTTCACACTGCAAAGAAGCTCTTCCTTTGCCTTGTCCTGCCTTGATTCCTCCCAAGTGTCATCTCTTCCCTCCACAGGCTCTTGTGTCCTGAGGTATAAGGTATCCCCCACCCTCACCAAGGATACCAAAATTCTTATAGCTCTGTTCAAGTTCAAAACAGTACAATCTGGTGTGTTTGTCCTTGGCCCTGAGCTTCAGAGACAAAATGAGGTCCCTATTTAGTTGTGGGGCTAAAAATACTGGATGGTCAAAGCCAGTCCTTGGCATTGTCAAATGGTTCAACCCTCTGAAATGGATATGTTTTATTGGTTTTTTGTTTGTTTGTTTTGCGGTGCAATGAGGGTTAAGTGACTTGCCCAGGGTCACACAGCTAGGAAGTGACAAGTGTTTGAGGCTGGATTTGTTTAATAGTGTAAATAACCTTAAAGAAGATGAATTATCATTTGCTGATGTACCCTAATGGACCACAGGGCTTTTCCTTCTGTCATGCTGTTGAAATCATAAGTGTTTATGTATAGACATAGATATAGACATGTATGTATATGTATATAGGCATGTATCCATGTATGTGTGCATGCATGTATGTGTATATATGTAGTTCCCTTACTAGAATTTCTGCACCTTAGGAAAGACTGTCTTGCTCTTCTATGTATATGTTTGTATGTACATTGTAAACACTTAATTGATCTTTCATTCATTGATTCACACTATTAGAACAATGCTACGGCTGACTGATTGGGAGGCTGGTTCCCTTGAACCTACCACATACCTGTCAGGCTGCATGATGCATTTTTATGACATTACCTTCCCTTCTTTTACCCCTCAAAGCCACCCTTGAAATTTATTTGAACTAGATTTTGCTGGTATACAAAAATTTTAAGGCACTGAGAGCTCATATGGTCTGATTTGCTCCTTGCCCTGAACTCCCATATACATGGCCTTGGCAACATCTTTACATTATTTCTTTATTCTTTTCAACATTTCAGTTCTCTTTCTTTCCTTTCCCCATCCAAAGTGCTATATGAGATGATTATTTAAGTCAATCAATTAATCAAGAAACATTTTTTTTTTGCAGGCAATGGGGGTTAAGTGACTTGCCCAGGGTCACACAGCTAGTAAGTGTCAAGTGTCTGAGGCCGGATTTGAACTCAGGTACTCCTGAATCCAGGGCTGGTGCTTAACCACTGTGCCATCTAGCTGCCCAAGAAACATTTATTAAGTGCTTTTATGTGCCAGGCAATGTGTTGGGTGATGGGGAGTACAAAGAAACATTCCCTCCCTTCAAGGAACATAAATTGACATGTACATACATATCTATGTACAAAATCCATACAAAACTGATGCAAGGTAACCTTGGGTAAGGGGAAGTATTTTTAGCTGGGTGTGGGGTGGGGAGGAAAGGCCTCGCGAATTAAAATTAAATTTCTTTAGAGGATATTTGAGAATTTTAGGATATTATCTTAAATAATTGAACAAACTCTGAAGTTTAAGACTAGAGGCAATGCCATGTGTAAAGAAGGTCTAGAGTCAAATCTTATGTAATAATGAGGTAAGTCATGGTGAGGTTCTTCAATTACACTATTTTTCTTATTTAGTTAGTTATTTTTAGTTATTGGGTTATTATTTTGTTTCCTTTCCATTTCAATCTCTTGTTATTTAACAGTTTCAGTATTTACCACAAAAAGCTGCTTCTCACATTCTTTGGTTTCTTCTTCTCCTTGGCCAGTGTCTTGATATTGTTCATCCAAGCTGCTTTTATTCTTAGAGCCTAAATGCTGCTAAAGAGCAGCCCAAAGCTTGCCTTGGTCCTCTTTTCCTGCCAGTATTTATTCGGTTTCACACATTCTGAGGTAAGGCCTCCCTAACCTTTTCCCACCTTGGGTTTGGAATGATAATGACCTGTTTTATTTCCCTTCTGGCCTTTCCTCTACAGTGACCTTTGACTAAGACTTCTGTTTTTCCAGGGGCACCATGTGGGTGGGTGGGTCCTGGCGCCATCTCTTTTATTCCTATCTAGACGAGGGCCATTGCCCAAAGGGCCAAATACCCCAAGACCCCAGACAAAAACCTTGGATCTGTGTCAGCCCAGTATAGCTCTATATTGGGAATTTGAGGTCTAGTCTGATTATAATGACCCTTTCTTCCACTACCTTTCCTCAGGTTACTTTTCTTATCCTGAATCTTGAGTCCAGAATTTAGACTTACTCTACCTCTATGCTGTCCACACTGGGACTGAACCCTCTTTGCCAGCAATACTCAACTTTAATAATGGACAGTCCTGAAAATGTTTCTCTAGAGAAGGTCACCGCCTCTCTTTCAACAATAACTTGCCTCGTGAGCACAGAAACAAAGCAGCCAGGTCATATTACCAGCCATGAGTCCCAGCAATGATTGCCCTTTATAATCTACTGGCTTGGGACTGGAGATAGAGAAAGCTGCCATCTGATTCAGAAGGGTTGCAGCTGTCTGCCTGTTGTTGTTCTCTTTTGCTTTCAGAAAGCCTTCGTGCTCATGTTCTCCACCCACCTTTATATCTGACAACCAGCCTCTAAGAGCCTTTGTAAAAGGAAGTAAAGAAAAAGCATCCTCTTCTGCATATAATCCCAAGAAGTGTATGGGCATTTTCAAGTAGCTACAGATCCTCTCCCTCTTTAAATACGTTGTTGGCCAGACTGATTGTGGTTGAGGGGAGGGAAAAGGATGAGATCGTGGCAGTCAAAACTTGTTTATATGATGACATGTAATATATCCTAACTCCCTGGGAAATACAGTGCACCATGGTTGCTTCCTTAAAATTTCCATTATAATAACACACACATTTACTATATTTGATAAGGCAGGAGATGAAAAGACTTTTGAGTTTGTATTCTTGTTATGTTAGGCACAGGAAGTCTTATCCCTCTAGTGATCTGAGGGTCCCATTTTTCCAGAGGTTGCATGAAGGGAAATGGAGTTTCTTGTCCTCACCCTTCTCGTCCTTGTCTTAGAGGAGAAATGTGGCCTGAGTCTTCTGTTGAATGAAGTAGTTCTACCACTGCTTATACTAATAGGCCAAATGCCCATTACCTTGTTTATAGAAACTTCAGGAATCCCTTTTAGCATGGGTTAGTTGACTCAGAGATGGAGCAATCTCTCAGAACATGGGCAAGTTGGTGGATCCAGTTTGAACTTCAGTCTCCCAGGAGCTGGGAACTTCTTTAAGTAGTAGGGCTATGGGTTCCTAAAACTTTTGTGGGCCAAACTGAGAAGCTTTTTGATAATCATTGTAAGAGTTGTGGCTATAAAATAATGGCACTGCATTTTTTGAGCAACTTATATATTAGCTGAAGGAAATTAGAAGAGAGAAGATCAAAAAATGATTTGAATGCAGGCAGCATTGCTAGAATACATATATGCTCTATGAAATCTCTGATGATCAACAAATCAGTAAACATTTATTAAGTACCTACTATGCTCCAGGCACTGTGCATACAAAGATAAAATTCAAACAGTTCCTACTCCCTAAGGAGTTTATATCCTATTGGTGGGGACAACATATACTATAAAGTATATATGGAATATATACAAAAATAATTCTAGGGGGCAGCTAGGTAGTGCAGTGGATAGAGCACCAGCCCTGGATTCAGGAGGACTTGAGTTCAATTCTAATCTCAGACACTTGATACTTATTAGCTGTGTGACCCCGGGCAAGTCACTTAACCCTCATTGCCCCACAAAAATACAAAAACAAAAAAAGTCTATCCTAGCTTAGCTAGTTGGATCATCTGATCTGAAAGTACACTCAAAGGCTTTGAAAGTTGTTAGGCTGTGGTGGAGAATCAGAGCGATGGTGTCATGGATAGAGCACTGACTCAGAAGTCATAAGAAAATAGCTCTGCTATTTTCGACCTCAAAGAAACCACTTCATGTCTTTGGTCCGCAGAGGAGGATGGGCTGGACAACCTAGGACAGAGACCATGATGCAATGGAAAGAACATTGGATTTGGAGTCAGTGGATTTTTGTTCAGATCATGGCTCTTCAAATCACTTAACCTCTCTGGGCCTCAGTTTCCTCATCTGTGAACTGAGGGGATTGGACTAGCTGACTTTCTGAGGTCCTTTGCAGCTCTAAATCTATGATCCTCTAATCTTCAAGGTCCCTTCCAGCTTTAACTCACCACAGGGCACAATGGGGAGCCAGAGTACGATTCTAGTGGAGTTTGACTGATGAGAATTCTCAGAGAAATAAACTAAGACAACAGGGAGATTAAGACTAGCTTTGACAGGATGATGGCTCCTAATTACTAACTCAGTTTAAACCAAAAAATAGAACTTGAGTAAGAACCAAAGAAAAACACTAATGCCAGTATTCTGAAGTAGTTTTTTAAAAAACACTTTCAATGTCTCTCCAGGGAACAAAAGCTCCCCCGCCCTGCCTACTCGCCCCCATTGTGAGACAGCTTCTCCTAGAGGCAGGTAAAGAACTGTTTGGTTTTTTGCTCCCCCCAAAAGGTCTCCTATTTTGGGAATTGCTAACTGGCACATTTTTAATTTAATGGTTCTTGAAGAGATATAAATTAGCAGCAGCAAAATATTATGGCCCTTTGAATGCCTCAACAAATGAACTGTAAATTAAGATTTGTTTAGCCATTTTGTAGGACTTAACCATACTAGAAAGGGCTGTTAAATGTTTTATGATGTCTGTGTGTTCTTGCCACTATAGGCACAGCTCCTGTCCCCTGACACTCCTTCAGGCAAAAAAGAAAGAGAATGACTGAGAATGTACATAAAAATATTCCCAGTTAACAGAAGTTTAAATGAATTTAAGAAATAAAAAACACACATGTTTGCATTTAGACATAGTATATGGCCAATTTTTTTTTTCATGAAGAGTGCCTTATTACTTTTGCTCTAAGCTGTTCTCTAAATGTTAAATGTTTGACAAGGGGAATTTCCCTTCCCTTCTCTCCTTTCCCTACAGTATATATTAAACTAATTGCTTTATTTTAACAAGGGGAACAGTGTTTCCCTCAACCATCCTCCTGACCTCCAACTTGAACTTCAACTCTAAGAATCTTTGCGGAGAGATAATTGCAAGACCAATAAGATTTAATGCACTTGGGCTCATACTCATCAATTGTCTCAGTTCTACAACACAGTTTTTAACTCTCAGAGGGTCCAGTTCTCATCCCATGTAATTCCCATGTAGTTACAGAAAGCTTCAAACTGGCCTGGAGTTTTCTTATCATTTATAATTTCATAAAATGCTTGGCTTTACCAAAACAGGGATAAACTAACCGCTTGCTGGTTTTTCACTAACGAAAGTTCTCTTAGGAGTAATGTTAGAAAAATGTCTACAGGATTAAAACTGTCACAGGGAAATGTCGTCTAATAAAGCCTGTGCATTAGTCTGCATTTTCCATGAATTTCAGCTCTACCTCTTTGAAAACTGATTTCTTCAGTTCCAAAAGGAGGGTGGGGGAAGGGGACTGCATTTGGGTGAAGGCAGGTTTGGAGATCAAAAGTGTCTTGTTCTTTAAAAGTTCCTCATGCACAAAGTCGTATGAACCATGTACAGAACAGATAAAACCATGGCTGTTCATGTTAGAGGATGGCATTACAGATGGTGGACAGAGGATGTGTGTGTGTGTGTAACTTACTGACAAGCACATTGATATATTGGCCACCCTAACCCATATTTAAGGGCCATTTGGGATGAAAGGATACTAATATTCCTTAAGCTTTACAAAACACTTTCCTTATAAGAATTCAGTCAGGATTGTGAGGCTAACCCCTGTGAGTGGAAATTCTAGTATACTCATTTTACAGATACCAAAACTATAGCTTAGAAGTAAATTGACTTCTTCAGGTTCTTACAGCTAGTAAGTGTCAGAGCAGGAACTGATATTCAATTCTTTCCTGACTACAAATATTTTTGCACTTTTCACTATAAACTTCTGTTCTCAGAATCCTGCTAGGTTCCCTGTAAGGTCCACTATTTCTTAAGTCTTCTCTAACCCACAGAATCAGAGAATTTAAGAGGTGGAGGGGATCACTGTGAATAAACCTCAGTAACCCTAACCCTAGTCCAACCCATACATGGAATCATGGAATCCACACAGGAAAGGAATCCCTATTCTGATATACCTGACAAGTGACTATCTAATTTTTACTTGAAGACTTCCAAGGAGGGAACAGCTCTAATTATAAGGAAGTTTTTCCTGATAAAAGCCAAAATCATCTTCTTTGCAGCTTCCACTTGCTGCTTCTAGTTCTATCTTCTGAGGCCAAACAGAACAATTACAATCCCCTTTCTGCAGGACAAACCTTTAAATGCTTGAAGATGACAATCATGTCCTGCTTGTGTCTTCTTTCCTCCAACATTCCCAATTCCTTTGGCTGAAACTGATTTGTCATGAACTCCAGGCCCTTCACCACCACTGTTGCCTTTCTCAGAATATTCTCCTACCTCTCAATGTCCTTATGAAATCATGGTGTCCAGGGCTGAGGGCAGTTAGGTGGCACAGTAGATAGAGCATAGGGTCTGGAGGCAAGAAGATTCATCTTCTTGAGCACAAATCTGGCCTCAGACATTTACTAGCTGTGTGATCCTGGGCAAGTCATCTGACTTTGCTTTAGTTTCCTTATCTGTAAAATGAGTTGGAGAAGAGAAGGGCAAACCACTCCAAGTATCTCTGCCAAGAAAACCTCAAATAGGGTCACAAAGATTTGGATATGACTGAAATGAATGAACAACAAGACTAAACACAAAAATCTAGATGAAATCTGACAAGGGGAGAGTATACTACATTATTACTACTAGATTCTATACCTTTCATAATACAGTCCAAAATTGCATTAGCTTTTTGGGTTGCTATATCACGCTGCAGATGCATATTGAATTTGCAGGCCATTAAAACCCTCAGGTCTTTTTCAGAACTGCTATCTATTTCCATGTCACCCCTATGTTATATTTGTGAAGTTGATCTTCAAATCCAAATGCAAATATTTTTTAAAAGATATTTTATTTTCCACCATTACATGTTAAAACAATTTTTTAACATTTAAAAAAAAGTGTTGAGTTCCAAATTCTATCCCAGGCCTGAGATGTTGAGCAATTTGATATAGGTTATACATATGCACTCATGTAAAACATTTTTCTATTATTCATTTTTTATGAGAAGACTTGAACAAAAAAGAAAGGAAGGAAGGAAAGAAGGAAGGAAGGAAGGAAGAAAGACAGAAAGTGAAAAATAGTATGCTTCAATCTGTATTCAGAAAGCTTCAGTTCTTTATCTGGAGTCATAGCATGTTTCATCATGAGTCCTTTAGGATTGCCTTGGACCGCTGTATTGCTGAGAATAGCTGTCATAGTTTTTCATTGTACAATATTGCTGTTGTTATGTACAATGGTCTGTTGGTTCTGCTCACTTCACTCTGCATCAGTTCATGTAAGTCTTTCCATGTTTTTCTGAAATCATTGTTTGTCATTTTTTATAACACAATAATATTCCATTACAATTATATACCACAGCTTGTTCAGCCATTCCCCAATTAATAGGCATCTCCTCCATTTTTAATTTTTAGCTGCCACAAAAAAGAGCTGCTATAAATATTTTTGTACAAATAGGTCCTTTTTTATCTCTTTGGGATACAGGCCTAGCAGGGGTATTACTAGATCAAAGGGTACACACAATTTTATAACCCTTTGGGCACACCAATTGCAAATCTTTATGTTTATTCCTCTTGAATTTGCTTTCATTAGATACAACTCAATGATTTAGCATGTCGAGATCCTTTGGATCCTGACTATAAGTTACTGGGTTAGCTATCTTCCCCAGTTTTATGTCTTCAACTTTGAAGAGCAAGTTCATCTCTGCCTCTATCCAAATTGTTGTTAAACTTAAATATTACAGAGCTAAGCACAGATCACTGGGATACTCCAGTGGAAACTTCTTGCCATGTTGATATTGAACATTAAGAAGTACTCTTCAGGTCTGACCCTAATGACTAACATTGATCTTTCCCTCATCTGAAGAGGCTGCTTGCTACAGTACAAATAGTACTGGCTGAACAGTCAGAGGACCTGGATAAAAATACAGTCTGGGGGGCAGCTAGGTGGCACAGTGGATAGAGCACCGACCCTGGAGTCAGGAGGACCCAAGTTCAAATCCGGCCTCAGACACTTAACACTTACTAGCTGTGTGACCCTGGGCAAGTCACTTAACCTCAATTGCCTCACTAAAAAAAAAAATTTAAAAAATAGTTTGATTTTTTCCCCCAATGTTCTCATATTTTTTTAAGATCAGTATACTCAGTGTTTATATTATTTTTAAAACTACTGTTATTTATTTCTTATTAACACTAAGATTCTTTTGAGTTCCAATTTCTCTACCTTCTTTCCCCTCCCCCACTCATTAAGAAGGAAAGCAATATGATATCAATTATACATGTGAAATCATGCAAAACATATTCCCATATTAGCCATTCTGATTCTTTCAAAATTTATGGATATCTTTTGCTTTTTTTCACCAAAAATCCCCCTACTCTCACTTGTCCCTCTCTCTTCTCAGAGAGCAATTCCATTGACAAGTAATATTTTTAAAGAAATAGAGAAAGGAAATCAGCAATTGGGCTCTTGGTCATACTTTGTTTTTCCCATATGGTTTGTTGTTATCTTTTTTGACTGTTTGGAAATCTCATTAAAGAGGCCCTGTAGTATTCTAAGGTTTGGTTCAATCAATGCAATACTGTCCATAGAAAGGAATATCTATAAGAGCTCATTGTCTCTGAGGAATCATGCTTACGCTGGCACTTCACATAGGAAGTCCTTCACGAACACGGTAAACATCTTTGGGGAGTAGATCTCCCTCACACTTTGCTTGATAAAAATAGCCAGAGGATCATTGAACAAAATTCCTCTGTGGTTCCTTGGAGGAGAGGTTTTAAAGTTGCATTTTTCTCTGCTGAGGGAAATATCTTTAAAAATAATCAACAAACAATAAATACAAAAGGATTCTGTACACTTTGCTTACAGTTGATTGTGTGATCATGAAGACATGATCTGATGTTGAAAGCTCTGAAACTTTGCCTGTTCTCTTCTTGGGCTTTTATTAATCATACCTTGGATAGGCTATGAAGATCATTCTCATGCAATACCTTGTTACAATGATTTGCTTGTTTTAAGTCTAAGCAGTGATATAATGGCCCCTAAGTTCCACATAGTTCCCTCCTCTTCAGTTTCTGAGTCACAATTGCTCTGAGCCCTCAGTAAGGAAAATTCCTAATATTAAACCTGAGGTTGGACTCCTTAACTTTACACATATGTCTACCTCTAGTTAATCCCTGTTCTCTTTGTGGTTGAAGCAAAAGTCACTTTACTGGAAATGTTTGGATAACAAAACAACATATTATAGTGTCTATGGATAGAGAGTCATGGAAAGGGAAAGTTGTGAACAATTCACCTTTTCACTGGACTTTTTCCCAGACTGAATATTTTGCCCCAAGATGCTTGATAGAGCCAATAACTTTGTTCAATTTTTTCATTTCTTGCCATAGTTCAGTCCTACCTTTGCTCTTCATAATTCTATTAGAAGGTTCTGTGTGCTCCAGTCTCATGAATCCAGGTCCTTAAAATCTCTATCTCTGGTTCTGATATAACTTCTTTCTTTTAAACTAATTCCTTAGGGCATGAACATATATCCCACACAATACGTTTGATTGATTCAAAGAGGTATACAGGACTCATTCATGCTTCGTTTTGATTGATGAATTTAATCAAATAATCCTATTACCTAAGAAAAGTAATTAATTACTTTCAAGCATGTGAGAGAATCATTGGAGCCTCACCTTTACATTCATAAAGATTTTATTGAAAATGAGAGCATACAGTGGTTAGAACACTGGCCTTGGATTCAGGAGCACCTGAGTTCAAATCCAGCCTCAGACACTTGACATTTACTAGCTGTGTGACCCTGGGTATCACTTAACCCCAACTGCCTCACCAAAAAAAAAAGAGAGAGAGAGAACATAAGCATATCAGTAATCACTGAGGTCAGCTTGATCATCTGTATATTCCATTCTTTCAGATAGTTTGAAAACTAACCCCTCAATGGTTTTGAAAATGTGTCATTAACAGTAAGAATGTCTTCTCTGTGTACTTGGTCTTTATCAGGTTTAGTTTTTCCTGACTCTATGCTCTCCCCGCCACTTTGGCTAAGATCCTGAAATTTTTTTTGATGCTGCAATATGTAGAGTCAAAGGTAGTGAACTACTTAGAGCAAATGCAAGGATTGCCCAAGGATTTTGTTTATCTACATGGCAACTGAGAAAAATTCCAGAATTTCATCACACAGGATGTTAATATCTTTTTGTCCCAAGAGAATCACAGGGGTTTGGATTTAACTAACTTCTACTGAATTTAGTTTAGCATCTGAAATAATTGCCTGCTTACTGATCTATTAATCTGGCAGCTAGTTGGTACAATGGCTAGAGCACTGGGCCTGGAGTCAGGAAGACCTGAGTTCAAATCTAGCCTTAAACATTTCTTAGCCATGTGACCCTGAGCACCTCAGTTTGTCTCTGTTTCCTCAACAGTGAAATGGAGATAATATCAGCACCTTTCTCACAGGGATCCTGAGATATATTGTCATCCCTCAAATGAGACAGTATTTGTATAACACTTAGCACAGAGCCTGACACACAGTAGGACTATATAAATGCTTATTTTTTCCCATCTAAGACATTCACAAGGCAGTTTTCTAGTTTGAAAGAATTCTATTATGAAATGAAAAAGAACTAAGGCTTATTTTCTCCTCTGCATGAAATCAATTATTAGTCAATAAATATTCATTAAGAACCTAATATATACTGGGCACCATTTGGTGCTAAATATACAAGTATAAGGAAAGAAATAACAATTGGAAGACATTAGCTTAATTGAGAGATATAATTAGTTTTTGGTTTGCAATGGAAACATCAATATATAACTCTATGTGAAAATAAATGAGTTATAGGCAGGGTAGATTTAAGAATCTGAGGTATCACAAAAACATGGAATTTTAGAGTTGAAAGGGATCTTAAAAATCACCTGGTCCAAACTTTTTTTACAGATGAGGAAAACTAAGGCCCAGAGAAATTAGGTGATTTGGTCAAAGTATGTTGCCATTTGAAAGTTAGAGCCAGAACTAAAGTCTGGGCAGAGCTAGAACCCAGGTAGTTCCATATTTAATGGAATTTCAGGGGTTGCCAACATGTTTCTGCCCATTAAATATCATTACCATCTACCTTGCTTTTTTCCCTGAAATTCTCAAATTAGCATATTTTCTTGATTCCTTTTGCTTTTAACTCATGTTAATTTCTATATCAATGCCTTCCCTGACAGAACAGAAAAGTTCATGTTTCTATGAATTCTTATATTCATATTTTTACAGGGCAGTAATATTCTATCACATTGATATAACATAATACTTTTGTTTCCAGTTCTTTGCTACCACAAAAATTGCTGTTATGAATATTTTGGCATGCATGGAACCTTCATTTCATTGATATCTATGGAAATATAGCAGATGATCCAGTGAAATCTCTGAGTCAATTTTTTCCTAGAATGACCAAAAGATAGAAGATAAAGTCCCTTCCCCATATTTCCAAAGGATTGAAATGTTTCAGAGGAAGACAGGCCAGGAGAGGTAGGAGATGCTCAAGAATAAAATTCTAAAGACACAAAGGGAAACAATTTCAATGAGAAAAAAAAAGAGGGCTTTGCTGAAAGATCTGCATGTGGATATACAGGGAACTTAGCAATAAACATTTATAAAAGAAATTCATGGAAAGTAGAAACAGCTAGGTAGCAGAAAATAAATATAAGATCATGGCATGGTCCTATAAAAATAGTGTTAGGAATGCTAAAAACCCATAGTGAACTGAGACTGTTGTGGGAAGCTAAGTACAACAAAATGGAAAGAGAGATCTGTGACATAGAGAGTGGTGACGGTGGTGGAGGATGACTCGGAGCTGATGTGGGTGACACAACAGAGGAGGGACTAGGTGGTAGTAATAAAATCATCAGCAGCTTCAGGAACTCTCAATCCAGAAACAATAAGGGGATCTGGCAACTCATCAGAAAAAGATTACAGGAGACCCCCATACTAGAACTAGACAGAGGACCAGATGTTGTCTAGCAGCTCTATTGCCTATATCCATTTCTGGGTCTTAGTTCAAGGGGACAGAAAGGAACATTTTTAGTCAAGAGGGAGCAAGGACCCTTTGGAACAGTATCACTTTTAGTCCCAAAGGAGCAGGGACCCTGAGGAATAGTGTAGGTTTTGGTCCAAAAGGAACAGGGGACATGAAGAGCAGTATTCATTGCCTTTCCAAGGGAACAGAGATCTTTCTTGGTTAAGGACCAGAGTGCTTTCCAGGAGAGCAGTGACCACTCCTCTCCCCAGATCACATCACCTTGAAAGCACTGAAAACTTCCAAATTCTCAGTACTACCTCTGAAGAGAGCAGTGGGGGCGGGGGGGGGGGGAGCCTGAAGCTTGAGACAGTGTCCTGTTCCAAACTAGAAACAGAGCCCAACCTTTATATAAAGTTCAAATCAAGAAACAAGGTGGGAAAATGAGCACACAGCAAGAAAAGAACCTGACCATAAAAAGCTACTATGGTATTAAGGAAGATCAAGATACAAATTTAGAAGATGACAATGAAATCAAAGCAGCTACAAGCAAAGCCTCAAAGAGAAAAAAAATGTGAATTGAATTCCTGGATGAGCTCAAAAAAATGAGTTTCAAAATCAAATAAGAGTGGTAGAGGAAAAAATGGGTAAAAAAAGTAAAGGAAGAAAATTATAAAAAGTTTTGTTCTAATTCTTCTTTCACAACATGACTAATGTGGAAATATGTTTAACATGATTGTACATGTATAACCTATATCAATCAGATTGCTTGTTCTCTTGTGAAGGAGGAGGGACAAAAACTTGGATTTCAAAATATTATAAAAATGAATTTTGAAAACTATCTTTACATATAATTGGGGGAAAATACTATTAAGTGGGAAAAGGCAATTAACAGTTTCAAAAGGAGGCACCAAAGCACTGAAGAAAATAACACCTTAAAAACATGCTTCAAATCCCAATTTTGTAGGGTAGAGCCAACAAAAACCTGCACCTCAGACAATTTAAGAGATCTGTAGGAGAGGTCTGAGACACTGGGTTGAAGGCCTGTCCAGAGCACACATATCCAATGGCATAAACAATGGCTGCCACCACAGCAGCAGCAATTTCGGGAACTCTCAGCCAGAGAAAGCACAGGGGTCAGACAACTGGTCAGAAAAAAAATTACAGGGGACCCAATGTTAGCACTGGATTCAACTGGTAATGATTGGCAACTCTTGCCCATATGTAGTTCTGGGTCACAGTTTCAGGGCCAAAAGGAATGCTACCACTTGTGGCTACAGTAGAGCAGGGGCCCTTCCTGGGTAAGGACTAGAATGCAGAGCAAAGAAGCAGTGACCACAACTCTCTCTGGATCATAACATCTTGGAAGCACTGAAAACTTGCAGGCCTCCATAACTAGCTCTGAAAACAGCAGCATAAAAAAGCTTGAAGCTTGAGACTCTGCCTCCCTACCCCCAAGTGAGCAAAGCCCAACATTAATGTCAAGTTCAAGGCAAGAAATAGTCTGGGAAAGGAGGAAAACAACAAAATAAGAAAATGACTATAAAATGGTACTAAGGTGGCAAGGAAGACCAAGACACAAACTCAGAAAAAGACAATAATGCAAAAAATAGTGACAACAAAATTCTTAAAGAAAAATTCTAATTGGATTTGAGTCCAACAATAATTCCTGGAAGAGCTAAAGAAAGAGATAGCTAGTAAAGGAAAAAATTGGAAAAAGAAATGAGAGTGATAAAAAAATAAAAGAGAATTGACAGCTAGAATTGTCTAATGGAAAAAGAGGCACACAAAATCCCTGAAGAAAATAATTATTTTAAAATTAGAATTGGGCAAGTGGAAGCTAATGACTTCATGAAACATCAAGAATAAATAAAAAAAGTCAAAAGGATGAAAAAATAGAAGACAATGTGAAATATATCATCCAAAAAACAACTGACCTGGAAAATAGATAGAAGAGAGATAATTT
This sequence comes from Dromiciops gliroides, assembly GCF_019393635.1. Taxonomy (NCBI): domain Eukaryota; kingdom Metazoa; phylum Chordata; class Mammalia; order Microbiotheria; family Microbiotheriidae; genus Dromiciops; species Dromiciops gliroides. The sequence continues at coordinate 158,861,560 of NC_057861.1, read as the reverse complement.
AAGAATTATTGTACTATTTGAAACCCATGATCAGAAAAAGAGTTTAGGCATTATAGCTCAAGAAATTACCAAAGAAAACTGCCCCACTTCAAAGTGTAAAATAGAAATTGAAAGAATCCACTGATTACCTCCTGAAAGAGATCCCAAAATGAAAATTCTCAGGAATATTGTAGTCAAATTTCAGAACTCCAAGGTCAAGGAGGAAATTAGGCAAGCAGCCAGAAAGAAACAATTCAAATATCATGGATCCATGGTCAATATAACACAAGATTTAGCAGTTCTACATTAAAGGATTAGAAGACTTGGAATATGATATTCTGGAAGGCAAAGGAGCTAGGATTACAACCCAGAATAACCTACACAGCAAAACTTAGCATAATCTTTCAGGAGGAAAAATTGATATTTAATAAAATAGAGAACTTTCAAGTATTCCTGATGAAAAGTCCTGAGTTAAATAGAAAATTTGACATTTAAACATAAGACTTAAGAGAAGTATAAAAAGGTAAACATTAAAGAGAGATCATAAGGGACTTGATAAAGTTAAGCTTCATTCCTATATGGAAAGATGATTCATGTAACTTAATTTATTCAGATAGATGGCATGGGTCTGAGTCAATTATGTTGGAATGATCTTCAAAAAAATGAAAGGGTGAGAAAAAGGGATGCACTGGAAGAAAGGAGGAGGAGAGAGAGTGGGGGAAACTTTCTCACATAAAAGAGGCACAAAGGGAAGAACTTTTAAACTTGAAGGAGAAATAACTAGAGGGTAGCATGCAATGCTTAAACCTCACTACAGTATCTGATCAGAAAGATACTCAGACAGTGAATGGTACAGTTGAAGGAACATGGAATGTGGAGTCAAATGACCTAAATTTGAATCCTGGCTGTGCCAATAGTATCTCTGTCATCTTTCTTGGACCTCATCTATAAATTGGGGATAAAAATACTTATTCTCTATACCTTTAGCTTATTGAGAAGAAAGTATAAGCATCATCATCATCATTCTCCTTCACAACATTATAGTCCTTTTTTTTTGTTTTCATCCACTGGTTCTCCCACTGCATCCTTCCCAGATCCCTGACATGGGAATTATTCTTTTTTGATTAAAGAATCTATTAATGCCATTAGCTTTATGGGCCAGGGCAGAAGGAAAAATTACTTTTAAGAAGAAAATATATCCAGTGCAAGTTTTCTCACTTGTTTGTCACAGCGATTTTTTTTTTTTTGGTGACAGCAATTTTCAAGTTAGTGACAGCTCCTCCTTATTCCTGACAGGGAACAAAATTTCATTTCATCATCAGAATTCCAGGGAGGAAATGAATTTCCTGTATCCTATTTGCTACATGAAGTTATTTGTTCTTATGCTTTATTTTTACAAGATGCAAAGATTTCCCTTGAGTTCTCTATTAGTCTATATGCTTTTTATGGTTCTACTGTTCTGGCCTCCCCTTCAATATTTTTCCTCTTTTCTCCTTCATCTACTGCTTGTTCAGTTAAAGAGTTTTTGAAAGGCTCTGGACCCATCATCAGAGTATGAAATATGAATTATTTACAATGTCTTTAATATTTTCTATATCCACAATGTTTTGTGAGCATTCGATCTGTGGTCCATTGATTCAACTGATGAGAGCCAAGTAATAATAATCATGATAGTAACTATTAATATCATTATTTCTTACCCCCTGGCCCTGGGACCCTTCCTTCCCTCACCTTGGAAAGGATGGAGTATAGACTGCAGAGAGCTCTTCCCAGGTCTTCCATTTAAGGAGGGAGCTGAAGGCAGACATCTCATCATTTCTTATCCAGCAAGCCTTCATGATACCCCTACTTACTGGGTATATTTCCCTGTCCCCTTTTCTTTTTATATATTGTTTTTCTGTGTTAGATTGTATGCTCCTTGGGGGCAGGCATTATCTTTTGTCTTTTTTTGTATCTCCAGTGCTTAGCACAGTGCCTGGCAAATAATAGGTTCTTAATAAATAGGTTCTTAATTGACTGGCTGATCTCATTCCTCTTAGATATTTTTATGGGTCAATCCACAAGTATTTGTTAAAACCTATTATGTTCCAAGCACTGTGCTAAATGTTGAGGAGACAAAGAAAGGTAAAACACAGTCTCTGGTTTCAAGGAGTACACAGATTAATGGAAGAGACAACATGTAAAGAAATACGTAGAAACAGTATACACACACACATATACATACATATATGCTGTTTGTATACACACACACATGTCGCATATTCACGATAATCTCAGAGTGAAGGCACCAAGATTAAGGAGGACTAGGAAAAGCTTCTTTTAGAAGATGGGGTTTTGGTTGAGACTTGAAAGAAGCCAGGAAAATTAAGAGGTAAGGATGAGGAGGGAGAAAATAGTAGGCATGGGGACAGCCAGTGAAAATTTCCAGAATCAGGAGGTAGGGAAGGAGGATCACAGAGCACATTGGGGGAGAGGACATTAGGGCTGGACAAATAAATATGAGAATCAGCTACATACAGATGATAGTTGAATCAATCAAAGCAAATGAGATTATTACCCAGTGAAAAAGTGTAGAGAGACAAGAGGGCCAAAGACAGGGCCTTGGAGGAAACTCATGGTTAGAATGAGAGGATGAAGAGATTTGGGACAAATCAGTATCCTCTTGTTCTTTTATATTTAATCTCCTGGAGAATGCTATTCCAGTAAAGATGAAATTAAAGAAATTATAAGGAACTGTTATGCCCAATCATATGCCAGGAAAACTGAAAATCTGAGTGAAAAGGATGAATATTTACAAAAATATAAACTGCCCAGATTAACAGAAGAGGTGATAGGATACTTAAATAACTCTATCTTAGAAAAAGAAATTTAACAAGCCATCAAATGAACTTCCTGAGGAAAAAATCTCCAGGTCCAAGTGGATTTACAAGTGAATTTTACCAAATATTTAAAAAACAATTAAGTCCAATACCATAAAAATTTATTTGAAAGGGGTCCTACCAAATTCCCTTTCTGATACAAAAGAGTTTTGATATTTAAATCAGAAAGAGCAAATACAGAAAAAGAAAACTATAAAACAATTTCCCTAATAACTATTGATGCAAAAATTTTAAAATGAAATACTAACAATAAAATTACAGCCATATATTGCAAATATCATACACTATGGCCAGGTGGGATTAATACCAGAAATGCAGAGCCTGTTCAATATTAGGAAAACTATTAGCATAATTGATCATGTTAATAACAAAAACAACCAAAATCACACGATTATCTCAATAGATGCAAAAAAAGCTTTTGACAAATTACAATACCTATTCCTTTTAATTTTTTTTTTTAATTTTTGGTTGGGCAGTGAAGGTTAAATGACTCGTCCAGGGTCACACAGCTAGTAAGTGTCAAGTGTCTGAGGTCAGATTTGAACTCAGGTACTCCTGAATCCAGGGCCTGTGCTTTATCTACTGCACCATCTAGCTGCCCCTGAGCCTTTCTTAAAATTATAAGTAATATCTATCCAAAAACAAGAATAAGAATTATCTGTAATGGAGATAAATGTAAAGCCTTCTCAATAATATTGGTTTAAAGCAAGCCTGTCTATTATCACTGATATTATTCAGTATTATATTAGAAATGCTAGCTATAGCAATAAGGCAAGAAAAAAATGGAAGAAATTAGAATAGGCAATGAAGCAACAAAACTAACACTTTTTGCAGATAATATGGTGCTATACTTAGAGAACCCTAGAGAATCAAGTAAAAAACTAGTTGAAACTTTTTCCATTCACGATCCCTTTTCAGATGAGAAATTATTGCATGGTATAGGTTACAAAATATACCTATATAGTATATAGATATATAAAATAGGTATATGTAGCCTTTTACTATTGCCAATTTTTTGTGACCTCCACATTCAATTATTCATTTTGGGTCTAGACCTGCAGTTTAATTTTGAAGCTTCCTCTAGTAGTTCGAGTATTTGTTTTCTGGTAGTAAATGAAAGAAAACAAGCTTCTGATTCTAGCCACTAGGAAATACTTTACTAGGTATCATCATCATGATGATCATAATTATATCTGCCTGAGCACAACTTTATATATGCCAGGACCATTTCTATCTGAATCCCTTCAAAAAAGATGAGGAGAGCAAGATGAATAATGAAAATAATGGGATAGGCATTGCTACATGATTTCTTTGTATAGGGACCTCCCAGGTGAAGAAAAAATTCTCGATAAATGTAGGGTTCCTGTTGTTTTGTCATGTCCAACTTTGTGACCCCATTTGAAGTTGTTGTGATTGAAACAAAGTTTGTTGAAACAAAGTTGAAACTGAAGTGGTTTGCCATTTCCTTCTCCAACTCATTTGACAGCAGAGGAAACTGAGGCAAACAGGGTTAAGTAACCTGACCAGAGTCACACAACTGTTAAGTGTCTGAGGCCAGATTTGAACTCACAAAGAGGAGTCTTCCTGATTCCAAACCCTGTGCTCTATCTACTGCCCCACATAGCTTCCCCTAATGTAGATTTACACTTTCTCTATAACTTACAATTGTAAAGAATTGCCTAAGAGATCTGCCCAGATTTCTGTCAGAGACAGAAATTAAAGTCTGACCTTCTTGCCTTTATGGACAGTCCTCTCTTATTTATATCATGTTACCAATAATAATAAAAACCAACTCGCATTTATAGAAGTAGCAAGGCATATCTGGCCTTGAAGCCAGTAATATACCTTAACTAAATTATTTCGTAATAATGAAGTTAAAAATCACAGTTTCAATGTCTACATGGGTCAGTGAGCATCCTTCTGTTCCATGGACAGAATTTTTGTCCCCAACTCTGGTCAGCCATATCATCAATTCCTGGGGGAGGTGGGGTGGGGATGATGGCACTGGGTAGAGAACCCAAATGAGTCAATGCAAATTGTAGGGTTTGACGCTAGAAGATGCCATAGAAGTTATTTCATTGAATCCCTTCATTTTATAGATGAGGAAAATGAAGTTCAGAGAAGGAAAATGATCTGCTCAAAGTCATACCAGTATTAGAATGGAAGAGCTGGGATTTGAACCCTAGTCCTCTCTTTCCAAATCCATCCCTTTTTTCCCTATACCAAATCTTTCAGCACTACTGAAGAAACAACACAGAGTCCCTGCCCTACCGATGAAGGCTCAGTCGTGTCATCTTGGAATAGACAGTACATTCCTTTCAATATTTCCTAGATGTTATCAATCTCAGTGTGCCTTGGGAAACTAATGGAGGAGGTACAGAGGAGAAGCCAAGCACCTTCATTCAATCAAGTAAGACAACTGGTGCCAGAGCTAGGAATAAGTACTAGAGTGTTCTTGGCTCTTACCCATAGACTGAACCATGACTTACTTTCTAGTCATGTCAAAACAAACATCTTCCATGGAAAAATGCTTTCTTGTTTTCTTTTTCCTTTGGAGAAATTCTTTGCCCAGGATTTAGATACAATATGGCATCTGTTCATTATCTTGTATATCTTCTTTCTTCTAGCTAGAGTAGTCATTCTGGTTATGAGAGTAATTTCCATCAATTATCAGCCATCTGGAGATGGGAGAACATTCAATCTAGGAAATACCATGATCATAACTCTGTGACTAAGTACCTAAAGAAAGTTGTTCTTAAGTAACCAGAATAGGTGGTCTCCAACAGTATGGAGTACAATTTCAGTGGCACTGGAAAGGTCTCCCTGGCCAAAAGCATTTCCCCTACATCACTGCCATAGTTCTCAAAATTCTACCATTCAAGGTCTGTTCCTTTGGGTTACCTTTCCAGGCATTTTCTCTTAAAATGACAGTAACAGGGGCGGCTAGGTGGCACAGTGGATAAAGCACCGGCCCTGGATTCAGGAATACCTGAGTTCAAATCCAGCCTCAGACACTTGACAAGTACTAGCTGTGTGACCCTGGGCAAGTCACTTAACCCCCATTGCCCTGCAAAAAAAAAAAATGACAGTAACACTTGGGAAGACTAGCATATTAAACTATTACCAAACCTCCATCACTATTCATACATGGTGAATTAATTTATACAAGCACTTTTTTGAATGACTACTTGAAATCAGAGTGCTGAGGTTATATGAATTTTAGAGAAAGGAAGAAAGGATTGGAAAGTACAAAAAAACCCAGCATGGTTATAGTACTCTTGGAGAACTGTGGGAGGAGGCAGTTTTCAAAGACACAAAAGTCTTCAGAGAAGTACAAAAAGGGGAGATAGTAGTGTGCTAGAACAAACTTCACTGACCTCACCACCTTTGCCTACATTTAGCTCTGTCTGCATGCTGACAAAAAAAACCAAACACTTTAGCAGGCTAACACACTTGTGCCCATTTGTTTCTAGTCAAACAAGATAATATTTGTAAAAGGTGCTTAGGACACTCTGGAACTTTGATAGTAGGCACTGCATACTTAGTTGTTTCCCCTCCTGCTAACTATAGTCAGGAGATGTTGCCTGTAATCAATTCTCCATTAAAAAAATATGGTGATTGGGGGCAGCAGGATAAAGCACAGTGGATAGAGCACCAGCCCTGAATTCAGGAGGACCTGAGTTCAAATCTGGACTCAGGCACTTGACACTAGTTGTGTGACCCTGGGCAAGTCACTTAACCCTCATTGTCTTACCACCACCACCCCCATATGTGGTGACCAGCTGCTGCAGGAGGGGAAGAACTTCTACCCAAGTAAAGGAGTCTGCAGTATTTGGGATTGACATAATCTCTGTGTTAAAGGCTCCAACAACCTAGTAGAGGTTAAAATATGCCCAGATGTACTAATATTTACTTTCAGTAGGAGAATAGAAGGAGTGCTTATTTAAATCTCTGCTCTGCCAGTTACTAGCTGTATGACATTAGGCAAGTTATTTAGCCTCTCTGGACTTTCATTTCCTTATCTGCACAATATGAGAATTTTGTTCTTTGTTCTTTTGCTTTTATATTTTCTTCATCATGAGATCTTCCAAGTTGTAAGAGCTACAGAGAAAGAAGAAACAATTAAAGCCATTGAGTCTTATTAAGTCCTATATGATCAAATGAGATAGTATCGTAAAAAGAGATTATCACAGTGCCTGGAACATGGTAAACACTATAGAAATGCTTATCACTTTGAACATAAAACTTTAAAAAAAAACCCAAATATTTAAAAATTGTTTTAACATGTAATTGGAGAAAAAAAATCATTAAAAAAAGAAATACTTGTTACCTTCCCCTTTCTCTCCCCCAATCTAATATACATTTTACTTTTCTAGCATTTGACTAATGAATAATGGAAAGCTTGATGGAGAGCTATGACACTATTTCATTTTTCTCTGTGGGGTCTTCTACTGTGTATGGGAATTGGAGAATTATAATTTCCTCTACTGGCTATCAACATGAATTTAGATACTCTATTAACTGGGAGACTGCGTAGAGGAAAATCCCAGGATATTAATAATACTCTCTAGACATAAGTGCAATGAATAGTTTAGCTATATTTTTGGTTTATTGAACTAATTTAATGACTACTCAAGATTCTAAGATAGTGGTTATTTTTAACACCAGAGCATTTAAAAACTGTCAAATACCTTTTGAGATTAAAAGGGAAGTCATAAAATGGATAATCACAGAATTTAAGAATTGGAAGTGAACTTAGAAGTCATCTAGGCTGGCCCATACAGGAAAGGAATTCCCTCTATAACAATACGACTAATAGTCATCTAACCTCTGCTTGAAGATCTCCAAGGATGGGAAACCTACCACCTTTCTATGCAGTCCATTTCACTTTTGGTAGGGCAGTGAGGGTTAAGTGACTTGCCCAGGGTCACACAACTAGTAAGTGTCAAGTTTCTGAGGCCAGATTTGAACTCAGGTCCTCCTGAATCCAGGGCCAGTGCTTTATCCACTGGGCCACCTAGCTGCCCCAGTCCATTCGACTTTTGGACAGATTTAATTGGCAGGAAGTTGTGTGTTTTTTTCCAGACATCAAACCTAAATTGGCTTCTTTGTAACTTCCACTCATTGTTCTTGCTTAAGCTATTGGAGGCAACAACAAAATTAATTCCTCTTTCACAAGACAACCCTTGAAATATGAAGACAGCTATTATGTCCTACCAGATCTTTTTTCTTGGTTAAACATACCCTGTTCCCTTTCTTCATACCAGTATGGTATAGATTCAAGGCCTTTTGCCATCCTGATCACTTGCCTCTGGACACTCTTTAATTTATAGTTATTCTTGTTGTTGTTGTTGTTGTTGTTGTTGTTCTTCTTCTTCTTCTTCTTCTTTCTTCTTTTTGGTGTGGCAATGAGGATTAAGTGACTTGCCCAGGGTCACACAGCTAGTAAGTGTCAAGTGTCTGAGGCCGGATTTGAATTCAGGTGCTCCTGAATCCAGGGCTGGTGCTTTATCCACTGTGCCACCTAGCTGCCCCCATAACAATTCTTCTTAAAGAATGGTGCCCAGAAATAAAAACACAGGTTAGATAAGGACAGAATAAAGCAGGAATATTCACTTCCATGTTCCTGGAATGAACAGACCAACATCTTCTTAGCTAATTTCTTCAAGTCTCATCTAAAGTCCCACCTACTATGAATACTTTCCCATTCACCTTAATTAGGTAATGCTTTCCCTCTGAGATCATTTCCAGTTTATTCTGTATGTACCTTGTTTGTGAATGGTTGTTTGCATGTTATCTCCCCCATTAGATTATGTACTCCTTCAGAGCAGGAACTGACTTTACTTTTCTATCTCCAGAGCTCCAGCACAATGCCTAGTACATAGAAAGCACTTAATGCTACTTGTCCTACATTTTTGAAGAGGACCAATGACATCATGGGGTGATGTCTTTACTCGTGCATGAACTGGATTTAAGTGAGGCAGAGTTGCACAAAGTCCTCAGCCTCACTCTCTCTTCCAGAGTCATTTAAGTCCAGTGGCAGGACAAAAGTCAGGATGGCTGGGATGGCCTGGAATGCAGTGGATGGCCTTGGTGTCTTGGATGTCTGATCAGGCTCTAAGCACTCTGGAGCACCTACTTCATCCACCTTCATGGTCATTGGAAATAATTGTTCTCATCTGCCCATTCCACCAAGGAAAGTCTGCACATGCTTTATCTACTGTGCCACCTAACTGCCCCCCTGCTTTCTCATTTTGAATTTAAAGTCCATTAAAACTCCCAGATATTTTTTTTCAGAACAACTGCTGTCTAACCATGCCACCTCCATCTTACATTTGTCAAGTTGGGAAGTTTTTGAGCCCAAGTGGAAGATATACATTTTTTCCCTATTGAATTTTATTTTATTAGATTCAGGTTAGGTTGTAGACTGTCAAGACCCTTTTGGACCTTGACTCCATCACTATCTCTATCAGTTTTGTGTCATCTATAGATTTGCTGAGTATACATTTTTTGCTTTTATCTAAGTCACTGATGAAAAATGTTAATTGTATATGGCCAAACATAGATCCCTGGAGTACTCCACTGGAGACCTCCTGCCATGTTGAAATTAAACAATTAACAACAACTCTTTCGGTCCAGTTATCTACCCAGAACTGAAATCAATGTGTATGATTCTCTTATTGTCTAATTCCTCTCTATGTATTGTTGAAAATATGAGATAATTTTTCAAAATTTCTGATTAAATCTAGACAAACATTATCCACAGCATCATCCTCATCTAATAATTTAGTACTCTGGTAAAAAAAAATAAAGTTAATCTGTCATGACCTGTTTTCAACAGAGACAAGCAGGCCTCTTGTAAACTTTATTTTCCTATCCAGGTGTTTTACAACTATCTTTTTTATATAGGTTATATATGTACAATCACATTAAACATATTTTTGTATTAGTCATGCTGTGAAAGAAGAATCAGAGCAAAAGGGAAAAACTTCATAAAAGGAAAACAAAAAAAAGTAGAAATAATATGGTGCAATCTGCATCTAGATTCCACATTTCTTTTTTTTCTGGATTTGGAGAGCATTTTCCCTCATGAGTCCTTTGGAACTATCTTGGATCATTATGTTGCTGAGAAGAGTCAAGTCTATCAAAATTGATCAACACACAATGTTGTTGATACTGTGTATGTTCTCCTGGTTCTGCTCATCTCACTCAGCATCAATTCATGTAAGTCCTTCCAGGTTTTTCTGAAATCCACCTGCTCATTGTTTTTTCACATTGATTTAAAAACAAACAAACCTTAGTGTTCTAAATTTTTCTTCTTCCTTCCTTCCTCAACCCTCCCTATGGAATCAAGCGATTCAATATAAGTCATACATGTTACAACTATCTTTTTAATGATCTGCTCCAAAATTTTCCTAGCAAAGTCAAGCTTGCTGGTGTATAGTTTGCAGACTATGTCCTTTCTCCTTTTTTGAAAATTAGAACAGCATTTACCCTTCTCCAGTCTTGTGGTAACTTTCTCCTTCTCCATGATCATTCAAACATTACTGACAAGGGCTCAGCAATTATATCTGCCAGTTCTTTAAATGCCCAAAGATGTAGTTTTTTGGAGTCATGTCACTTGAAGTCATCAAGGGCATCCAGGTACTCTCTTGTCATCTCTTTACCTATCTTATGTATCAATCCTTTTAATTATTTTTGTCCTATCATTTCCAGTGTTAAGGTCATTCTCTTTTATGGAGAAATGGAAGGAAATAGAGTTGAACTTTCTCTCTGTTTTAAGTCATTCATTCCAAACAAAGGCCTTGTTCCTTCTTTGGAGTCTCACTTTTATCTCAGTGTAGTTAGAAACAAACAAACAGACAACCATTTTTGTTTTATCTTGCTACTGTGAACTCATTCTGAACTTTAGTATTCTAGACACTATTCTTAAAAGACAGCACCACCCTCTTTTATTTATACTTCATTACTTGGCTTACTTCCATCTTTTCTATGTTTCTTTTTTTAAGTATCCATTTTATAATTTTAATTTTAATTTTTTCAATTTATGGAATGAAACAAGCATTTCTATAACATTGTAGAATAAAAAAGATGATTGAACATGAAACCACAAATCTACTATGCACAACTTGCTATTCCTTTCAAATCTATCATCTATCTATCTATCTATCTATCTATCTATCTATCTATCTATCTATCTATCTATCTATCTATCTAAAAATCTAAGTGAGAGTTCCCGTTGTATCCACATCAGTTTCTTCAGACAAATTTCATTTTCTTTCCTCACTGAAACTATTTCCTTTTGTGTCTTTAAAATTTTATTCTTGAGCATCTCCTATCTCACCTGTCCTGGCTTCCCGGAAGCATTTTACTCTATGGAATCCTACCTGTATTTCTTCTGAACCATTCAAAGTCTGTTTTCCAAAAATAAAGAGTGCATGTCAGACAATGCTTGGATTTCCTCTCTATCACAAACTCTAGGAGGGAATGATCATCTAGCCCCAAGATTCATAAAGGCAAATCAAGAAGTGCTTAGCTGATCTGATTTTGGTAGAGAGCTTTAGTAGATGTCTAGATAATGGATGTCCCCACCATTACTTTACATTTTTTTTTCTTTGTTGGGCATAGTTTTCTGTTTCCTAAACATCTATTTCCTTTTACTTTCCAGGTTGTCACTAACACGTGCCAGTGATAAAATTGTTTCTATTTTTCCCTCCTTTGACCTTCAACCAAATACTCTCTGTAATACTTCCTATATCTGGTTCTTGTCTTTTGTCAATTGAGTATAACATTTTTTCATCATAAAAGCATTTTATTATTTTCTAGTTACATGTAGAGATAGTTTTCAACATTTGTCTTTATAAGATTTCTAGTTTCAAATTTTTCTCCCTCCCTTCCCCTTCCCCAAGACGGCAAGCAATATGATATAGGTTATATATGTACAATCACATTAAACATATTTCTCCATTAGTCATGCTGTGAAAGAAGAATTAGAACAAAAGTGAAAAACCTCGAAAAAAGAAAAACAAAAAAGAATACAAATAGTATAGTTCGATCTGCATCTAGATGCCACAGTTCTTTTTTTTTCTGGATTTGGAGAGCATTTTCCATCATGAGTCCTTTGGAACTATCTTGGACCATGTATTGCTCAGAAGAGTCAAGTCTATCACAGTTGATCAACACACAGTGTTGTTGATGCTGTGTACAATGTTCTCCTGGTTCTGCTCATCTCACTCAGCATCAGTTCGTGTAAGTGCTTCCAGGTTTCTCTGAAATCTTCCTGCTCATCATTTCTTACAGCACAATAGTATTCCATTATATTCAATACCACAACTTGTTTAGCCATTCTCCAATTGATGGGCATCCCCTCAATTTCTAATCCCTTGACACCACACTGAGTATAACTTTTTAAAAGATGCTATCTACACTCTTTCATCTTTTAAACTATCAATCAAATATTCTCATAGTGGTAAAAGAGAGAGCTAGAAATCTCACTCATGTTCTATGGTTCCAAATCTATTTCTGCCTCCAATTTTTTTCACCACACAAGGAACCCCTCATGAACTCTAAGATGGTAAAGGAATGACCAACTCACCCCCACACTATTTTACCATGCATGGTGTATGTAGCCATTGTATAGCCACGTAGAGACTAAAGTACAACACTATAGAGCAGGCCAGAGAGAGAGAGAGAGAGAGAGAGAGAGAGAGAACAAAAAAAAATCAGTATTTCTCTACCCCAGGAACTACATTTTTATACATGCACCTAGATGGAAGAGTAATGTTCTTGTAACAACCCTTCTGCCAAGATCGGGCTGACTAACTCAGTGAGAACCTAAGTTGCTAAAGACCCTGAGAGATGTATTTCTTCCAAGACCAAGAAAAAGCCACTCATTGTTGGATTAGAGCTGGAGGGCTGAGTTTCCAATACAGGAGTTTAAAATGTATCTCTGGAGAGGGACAGAATGGGAGTTGGAGAGAATGTGGTAGTGTCAGTAGCAGCAAGTAGGCAGAGCCGGATCAACATCTCTTCACAGGAGACTTAGAAACCTGGTCATTGCTGAAGAACTTTACTTTCCTGGCTATGCAGCTTAATTTATTAAGAGAAGCCATCAGAGAGTGGTTGCATTTTGGTTTCTTAAACAAATCACCACCGTGGCTAGTGGCAAGGTTGATTGGTAAGGGTTTCTTTGCTATTTAAACATTTTTTCCTAAGGGTCACTTACTTTTTTTTTTTTAAACAATGGCTTACAAGATAAAGATGAGATAATTTTTTTTTTAACAATTTCTTAAGTTTTTGCTTTTGCTATAGAGTGTGGGAGACAGGAGGAAAACAGGTGGATATATTTGATTGCACTTAATTCAGACACCATCCCACCTTGGTAATCAACAGATTGCCTAGGAGCTCAAAGCATTTGAGAAATTACACTTACAATTTTTATTTTAAAGTACATTGGAGTTTTTTGTTTTTGTTTTTGTTTGTTGGGTTTTTCAAAGAAAGGAAGCCACTGGAACTGGGATTTTTGGTCCTAGCCTAAAATTCTCAGAGGAAATCTTATCTCCTAGCAAACTCATGCTTTTTGCCAGGGATCTTTGGATTGTTTTTCTCCACCCACTAGAGAAAGAAGGGGATGGGAATAAAGACATCAAGAGAAGGTAATGTCCTGAGGCAGCTTGAGTGACCTATGTTGGACAACCCTCTGATTAGGTAGGCTACCTTTTCCCTCCTCTAAGAGGAGCCACATAGAACCAGCAGTTTAATCTTTCTCTAACCAGGTGGCTACAGGACTCTGTTTTCCCTACTTGGCTAGGGTGATAAACAGCTGGAATATAATTGTACAGAAAAGGGAAGAGTGATAATAATAGCACACATTTAAATAGCATTTTAAAGTTTGCAAATCCCTCTACATTTTATTTGACACTTCCAACAACCCTTGTGCTTTTTATTATCCCAATTTATAGATGAGGAAATTGAGGCTCAGAGAGATCAAATGACTTGCCTAGGGCCACATGGCTAATGAGTGTTAAAGAGAGTCTGTGGCCACAGGTCTTCTGAATTCCCAAGTACTCTAACCACAAAACAATTCTAGAAGCTATGCTTCTAGGAAGGAAAGGATTGCCTCTTGTAATGCTCTGCCTACTGGCAGCTTCTTCCCCCCCCCCCCCCCCCCCCGCCCAAGTCCTAGAATCTGAAGAGACATTAGTTAAGCGATGATAGTGATGGATGGTTACTGTACTTTCTGGTTACCCAAGTCACAGGGATCATTGCCAAAATACTGCTTGGACCATCTTCCTTCTGTCTACATGAGTGACAGGACAGCTTTCATTTCCAATGCCTTTCTACAAAACAAACAGCATTGCTAATTCCTTTTCTACAATGATGATAGGACCCAACCTCGTGTTATGGAAAAATGCTCTGCAAACTAAATCACAGAAATCACTGCAATGTGTGTGGGACTGATGCCATAACTGGGAAGCCATCTGGAGGTCATCTTTCTGGAGGGAATTCTCTACCGGCCAGCCTTCCATCAAAAAGAAACTGTGCAAAGACAGAATTATTTCCAGTCCATAATTAGAAACATAGGACCTGCATTTGGATCCTAGCTCTGTCATTTACTACTTGTATTATCTGAGATAGTCACTTTCCTCTCTGAGCTCATCTATAAAATGAGGGGACTGGGTGAAGTGACTTCTAAGGTCTCTCCTAGTTCTAAGTCTGATTTCATCTTATAGAATTCTTGCAATGATCAGTTAAATGATGAATGTGAAGATGTTTTAAAATTGCAAAGAGCTATAAAGATGTAAGATTTTGCCCAAATTCTCCTTTTCAATATTATGTGCAACTTGGAACTCAACTTTAATCCTATGTGGATATTCAGCATGGATATAACCCATCAAATATAAACATAGTTTGGAAGTTTACCATTTCCTACATTCAACTTTTCACCCCTAACAGTCATTCATTCTCTCCATCTTTTCCTCTTGCTCTCTTGTCTCTTCTAGTCCTTGTTCCTGAGTGATATCGACTGAGCTTGCCTGGTGGAACAGCTTCTTTTCAAAGCTAATGAGCTTTAGGCTCTGTACTGGTTCAGACTTGTTCTACACAGGCACCGTGCCAACCTTTGAAAGCCTAAGAAGGGGAAAACTTGGAGTGACGGGAAGGTGATGCATGATGCTAATATACATTGGATTAGTACATCTTTGGCTTATGACCCACTCACTGATATGGTGGGCATGTATCAACACAGGTCCTATAAAACATTTAACTGAACAATACTTACTTGTGTCAAGCTAGAAACAGCTTTTCATCTGGCTGCCTTCATCATTTCACTTGTTTACTATTGTCTAGAAGATGGAGGTGGTTATTTACACCAGGGAAAAACACATTCCTAGGTGCACCAGGGAAATGAACACTAGAACTTGTGCAAAATATTAATCATTCTTTGAATTTATAGTTGCTGAATTATAACAGTGACCATTTTATAAAGGAATGAGTGTAAGATTGACCCTCTTATTACCCATTCCCTTCCCTCCCCACCCCACCCCCAAATGAACCAATTGAAAATCAGGTATAGGTGGTTGAATATTTAAGTTTATGTTTTGGTATATGAGATGCTATTTTTTTTTGTCATATTACTAAAGTTAAGTGTAATTAAGAATATAATTACATTAGGGCAGCTAGGTGGTTCAGTGGCTAGAGCACTGGCCCTGGAGTCAGGAGAACCTGAGTTTAGATGACCTTAGACACTTTCTAGCTGTGTGACCCTGGGCAAGTCACTTAACCCTGTTTGCCTGTTTCCTCATCTGGAAAATGAGTTGGAGAAAGAAATGGCAAACCACTCCAGTATCTTTACCAAGGAAACCCCAAATTGAGTCACAAAGAGTTTTATGTGACTGAAACAACTGAATAACAACAGTTATTAAGGAAAGCTCCATTTATTCCTATGCTTCTATGGTTTTTCATAGGAACAAGTGTTGTATTTTGTCAGAAGCTTTTTTTTCGTCATTTGTTGAGATAATCATATGATTTATGTTGTTTTTGTTATTGATGTGGTCAATTATGCTGATGGTTTTCCTAATATTGAACCAGCCCTGCATTCCTAGTATAAATCCCACCTGGAAATAGTGATCTTTGTGATATATGGCTATAATTTCCTTGTTAGTATTTTATTTTAAAATTTTGCATCAACATTCATTAGAAATTAGTCTATAGTCAGACTAATTAGACCAAATAGAAATTGGTCTTTGGTTTTCTTACTCTGTTTTTGCTCTTCCTGTTTTAGGTATCAGTGCAATATTTATGTAATAAAATGAATTTAATAGGACTCCTTTGCCAATTTTTCTAAATAGTTTATATAATATTGGACTTAATCGATCTTTAAATGTTTAGTAAAATTCATTTGTGAATCCATCTGGCCCTGGGGATTTTTTTCTTAGGGAGCTCATTAATGGTTTGTTCAATTTCTTTTTTTTTTTTGGTGGTGGTGGTGGGTGTAATTTATTTATCTTTTGCATACAGAAAACTGGGAGGAAACAGGAATGAAGTGAACCCAGCTTTTTAGAATTTTTCCCCTTCAGGTGTGGTTGGGGCAAACTGGTTTTAGGACATATAGGAGACAGAGTAAAATTCCATAATTTTAAACATAAATTTCCTGACAGTGATCTAGCCATTTCAACTGGAAACATAACATTTTATGGAAACAGCATTTTCTTTAAGTAACATCCCCAAACTAAGCAGTTTTAAGGTTACATCCGGAAGTAACACTGTCTGAATTTTTTCCCTTTAAGAGCACAAAGATGAACTGAGATGTAGTAAGGCAGCAAGATGAGCAGTGTTTGGCTATGGCCAAATGCAATTGGACCAACTTGGGATGCAAATGCAGCACAACCCAGAGCAGCAGATCTAAGCCAGGAATACAACTGGTATGATTAAAGAGGCCCTGAAGGGGTTCAGCATGATGTTTAAACATTTTGACAAGGGTGAGTCTGGCTGACTCAGTCACTGAGAGTTTAAATCTTGCTTATGTCCTCTGGGTTATGACCTGCCTATGGTGGAAGATGGAAACCCAGACCCCGAGTTTGAAGCTATCCTCGACACTGGATCCAAACAGAGATGACCATGCATCACTGCAAGAATACATGGCTTTTCTGATCAGCCAAGAGACTGAAAATATCATTTCCAGGGAGGATATTGATATTACTTTCCACGTCCTCATTTCTGAGGGAAAACTCTATGTGATCAAAGAATTGTACCAGAATCTGACGAGGGAGCAAGCAAACTATTGCATCTCACACATGAAGTCCTACGTTGATGACAAGGGCCATGAACCCCCCTCCGCTTTTGACTATGTAGAATTTACCATTCTTTCTTTCTTGTTCTCAATTTCTTTTTGCAAGATGTGTTTTTTATGTATTCTATTTTTTCCACTAATCTGTGCAATTATAATTTTGTAAACATTCATCCATTTAACTTAGATTTTTAGATTTATTTGGTGTGTAATTGAGCAAATTAGCTCATAAAACTTGCTTTAATTTCATCTTTATTGGTGGTATATTTCACCCTATTCATTTTTGATCTTGGTAATTTGGTTTTCTTCTTTTTTAAAAAATCCAATTAACTAATGGTTTTATTTATTTTATAGTTTTTGTCACAAAACAAGCTCCTATTTTCATTTATGAGTTTAATAGTTTTCTTACTTTCAATTTTATTAATCTCTCCTTTTATTTTTCAGGATTTCCAATTTGGTGTTTAATTGGGAATTTTTTTGGGGGGATGCTTCATGATCTTTATTTATTTGTGTTTTTTTTGGGGGTGAGGCAATTGGGGTTACATGACTTGCCCAGGGTCACACAGCTAGTAATTGTTAACTGTCTGAGGCCGGATTTGAACTCAGGTCCTCCTGATTCCAGGGCCGGTGCTCTATCCACTGAGCCACCTAGCTGCCCCTATGATCTTTATTTTTTAATAATAAACATTTTTATTTATAGTTTTGAATTCCAAATTTTATTCCTCCTTCCCTTCTTCCCCTCCCCCTCCCTGAGGTGGTAAGCAATCAGATGTGGGTTATACATGTGCAATTATGTAAAGCATTACCATATTAGTCATTTTGTACAAGAAAACTTGAATAAAAGAAAAAAATGAAAGAAAGTGAAAATAGCATGCTTCAGTCTGTGATCAGTCAATATTGACCCTTTCTTTGGAGGTGGATAGTATGCTTACTCATTAGTCCTTTGGGATTGTCTTGGATCATTATATTACTGAGAATAGTTAAATCATTTACAATTCTTCCTCCAAACAATATTGCTGTCTCTGTACACAATGTTCTTTTGGTTCTGCTTACTTCACTATACATCAGTTCATACAAGTCTTTCCAGGTCTTTCTGGAATCATCCTGCTTGTCATTTCTTACAGCACAAAAATATTCCATCACCACAATATACCAAGCTTGTTTAGCCATTCCACAATTAAGGGGCATTCCTTTGATTTCTAATTCTTAGCCACCACAAAAAAAAACTGCTATAAATATTTTTGCACAAATAGGTCTTTTTTTTTCTTTTTGGGGATGTCTTTGAGATATAAACCCAGCAGTGTTATTGCTGGATCAAAGGTATGTGCAGTTCTATAGTCCTTTGGGCATAGTTCCAAATTGCTTTCCAGAATGGTTGGGTGTTTTCACAACTCCACCAACACTAGATTAGTGTACCAGTTTTTTTAATTGGGAATTTTTAATTTGTTCTTTTTCTAATTCTTTTAATTGCATGCCCAATTCATTAATCTGTTCTTTCTCTATTTTACTGATGTAAGCATTTAGAGATATAAATTTTCCCTTAAGTACTGCTTTGGCTGCATCACATAAATTTTGGTATATTGTTTCATTGTTGTCATTCTCTTTAATGATGTACTGATTGTTTCTATGATTTGTTCTTTGATTCATTCATTCTTCAGGCTTAAGTTATTTAATTTCCAATTAATGTTTAATATATGTTTCCATGACCTTTTATTGAATGTAATTTTAATTGAATTATGATCTGAAAAGGATGCATTTAATATGTTTGATTTTCTACATTTGATTAGGCTCTAAAACATGGTCAATTTTTGTGAAAGTGCAATATAGAGCTGAGAAAAAAAAAAGGTTTATTCCTTTCTATTCCCATTCCATTTTCTCCAAAGGCCTATTATATAGTATCCCGTTTGAGGCCAAATTTGAAATAAGACCCTCCTGACTAATTGACCAATAATATCTCAAAGGGTGTTGATCAGTGCTTTATTTTACCCTGAAAGAAGATTTGAGGTAGAAGGTCTCAACATAGCTTTGGTCCAGTCCAATTCAAGTAAAAAATAAATTATACACATAAAGTATAGAAGGGATACTTTTTAAGCCTGCCCAATGATAATCAGGCTAGGAAGTTATCTGATATGCAGAATTAACCAAGTCCAGAATCAAAATAAGTTAGCTAGGCTGCAACAATGGATGAAAAACAACAACAACAAAAATTGCCCAGATAAATATCAATTCACATCAATGTCATTAATAAATTATAAACCCCCTAAAGTTTGGGTTCCCAGGCATCATTTCAGCCAGCTTCCCCTTGCAAAATTATTTCACCTAAAGGGGGAGGAGGGAACCAGTTAACAATGTTAAGTAATTTTTTTACATGTATAACTGTCATCTCAGGAAGGGGAGTAGGAAAGGAGAAAGGGATAGAATTTGGAACTCAAAACTTTAAAAAAAAAAGGCTAAAAATTGTTTTACATATAATTGGGTAAAAAATAAAATATTAAATTCAAACAAACTGGGGGCAGCTAGGTGGTGCAATGGATAAAACACCAGCCCTGGATTCAGGAGGACCTGAGTTCAAATCTGACCTCAGACACTTGACATTTACTAGCTGTGCAACCCATGGCAAGTCACTTAACCCTCATTGTCCCACCAAAAAAAATATTAAGTGGCCAATAAATATGGTCTTCACATCATTAGAACTAATAGTTCCGTTTCATTCTGCATTAGTTAGATCATACTGGTTGTACTGGGCTCAGTTCTTGGTACCACAATTTAAGAGGGTTATGAGCCATCATGTATCTAGAAAAGGGTGATCAACATGGTGGGGAATTTACATTGGGATACATTGTAGAGATGAGAGGGAAAGGGAGCTCAGATGTCATTTTTGGAAGAAGATTCTTTTCTCACTCCCTGCCATGGTGGGTAGAGCCAGAAAGGCCAAAGACTGGCTGTGATTCTGCAGGCAAGGCAACAAGTATTTATTAAGCACTTACTATTTGCCACTAAGGACTGAGGATAGAAACAGATAAAAAGATAATCTCTGCCTTCAAGAATCATGTACTCTAATAGAATACAACACCACATAAAAGAAAGCTGCAAAGCAAGTGATAGGGCAAGGAGGAGAGAGGGGAACGTGACAAAGTTGAGGAGAGTCAGAAACATAGCTGGGAATTCAGGGGCTGTTTAAGGGCATCAGCAGAGTCCTGTGTATGACATATTAGATTGGTTGGAAGCTGGCAATACGAATTCTCTCTTCACATCTGCCTCTTAGAATCATTTGTTTCCTCAGTTCAAGGGCCAACTTCTACATGAAATGGCCCATTTCTTTTAATTTCTAGTGTCTTCTTTCCTAAAATTTCCATATATTGATTTGGCTTATATTCCATACGCACTTGTTTAAGTGCATATTGTCTTCCCCTTTCATATTTTCCCCCTTCATATGCCTAGGGCCTGATACTTAATGGGCCCTTAATAAATGCATGGAGATTGAATGATTGAAATGGAAGCAATGGTAATAGCAAATATACATTTTGGGCATATCTCATGCCGATATGAAAACAGAGAGTATAAAGGCTAGAGTCCCCAGGGTTGCCCTCAAGAAAAGCATAAAACCTGCTGGTATCTGTTAGAAAGCTGATTGTAACATTTTCAGTATAAACATCTGGACCTTGGAAATAGGGCTGGATTTATTGTTTTGTTAATTGCTTAGACTTAAGAAAGTGATTGGGGGTGGGGGGCGGCAGGGCAACTAGGTGGTACAGTGGATAAAGCACTGGCTCTAGATTCAGGAGAACCTGAATTCAAATCCGGCCTCAGACACTTGACACTTATTAGCTGCGTGACCCTGGGCAAGTCACTTAACCCTCATTGCCCCTCAAAAATAATTAAATAAATAAATGAAGAATGAATGAATGAATAAATAAATAAGTGATGGGGAAAATGTTAATAATGCAGATAAAACTTAAAAGTGTGTCTATCATATTTTTTCCCCAGAGAGTCTATTGCTAAATATTTACCAGCACATCTCTGGCTGTGGGGCTGATCAATCCTGGAGTTTCTTTGCTTGTATGGCCATCATGGTATGAGTGCAGGAAGGGATGTGCCAAGGTAGGGCTTGTGGTCTGGTTGCTGGTGTTCTTCAAATATTTTCAAGCTTCCATGTAGAAGTGGAAACAGATATGTTCTGTTTTCCTCCAAGAGACACAAACTAGCACCACTGGATGGAAATTACAAGGAGACAAATTTTGGTTGAATATAAGAAGGAAGTTTTATAACTAGTGGATCAAACTATCCTCATGAGATGGAAAACTCCCATCATTAGGGTTAATCATAATAAGTTTGGATTTGTATAAAATTGTACAGTTTTCATTATTCTCTCATGTAAATAATCACATTTGAGCCTCATAACAAACCTGCTTGTAGTAGATCAAATATCATCTTCATTTTTAAAATGCAATTTCAGTGATTTGCTCAAGACTACAAGGCTAATTGGTGGTATAGGCTAAGATTTAAATCTAAGCTTTCTCATTCCAGGTGCCAGCTACCTCATAGAGTTTAGACAATCCCTACCAAGTATGCTCTTGACCAGGGTCAAGAAATATGGTGATATTGGAACTCTATGCTTCCCTCTCATTCTAAAATTCTCTGATTCCATTATGTTTGTAATTTATTATTTTCTATCAATTCAACAAACTATGTATTAAAAGGTCATACTATAGGTGCCAACTGCTGGTAAAAAAAGAACTTGGCTTCTACCATCAAGAACTTACAATCTAAAAGGTAAAAAGACATAGATAGATCATAGATAGATATAGATGATAGACAGATAGATGATAGATATGTATGACATAAGAGTAAATGTGGTAATTACAAAGGAAAGATCGAATTAAAGTGCACTAAGAAAATTTGAGTACAGAGAAATCACTTTTAGTTGGGGTTTGGGGGGAGGGGCAATTAGGAAAAGCTTCCTTGAGTCAGGAGCACCCCAAGTACATCTTAAAGAAAGATTTCAATAGGTAGAGATGTAAATAGGGTGTGGTCCAGGCATCAGTCATGACCCAAGTAAGAAAACAAAGGCTAGAACATGCTGTGCTTAAAGTGACAATGTGGAATAGGACCAAAAAGACAGGTTTTGGCCAGATTACAGAGGATTGTAGATTGCATGCATGTGTAGCAGTCTGAAGACCTTTACAAGTCCCTGTGATCTCTGAAGCATACTTTCCATAGACTATTTTTATTTTAGTGACTTAGAATACCTTCAATTATGGGTAGCTGCCCTGATATTTCCCAGAATTGCACAGTATCTGGTACATAGTAGGTGTTTAATAAATGTTGTTGATTGACTGATTGAATCTTTTTATGCTTATATATTCCCTCTAGTCCACTGAAAGACAAATGGTATGTGATGTAATCTCTATGTTATCTTCAGTACAAGGAATCGTAAGGAATTAATTGTGATTTGGGGTTTCTATGACCCCATCTTTGCTTCATTATGGTCAGACTGAAAAGATGTAATTTTGAAAAGTCTAAGAGAAGATGGGTGTGTACTTAAAGAGATTATAGAACAAATGAAAGGAACTCTGATCAGATTTGTCATGTATATTAGGTGGGACTGAATAACACAAAGAACATTTATTGAGTCAAAGTATCCAACTAAGTGCCTAAGCCCCACCTGGGAGTTCCCCCATGCCCACATGGACCTGGCCAAATTATAATGGGGACAGCCCAGGGGGTATGTTGAACCAATTGGAGACTCAGCATGGCTAAGAACCTTCCTTCCTGTGGGAGAGGCAGGAAGGGGAAGAAAGGGAGAGAAAGAGAGAGGAGCTGCTGGTGGTTGACCTTCAAACTGAACCAGGAGACACTGGACAGCTGATTCTCCTTGGAACTACAGATTCCAGGTGGTGGTGAGTTTGTGTTGTTGAAGTGAGGCTGGCTCTTTAGGCCAGCTGAGCTGGAAGCAAGTTTAGGGTTTGAGTCACTTTTTGTTTGAGCTAAGCTGTTCTGAGTAGCTGAGGAAGCAGAGCTTATTCGAGGTACCTGGGGACCTTTTTACCCTAGAGATTTAGATTCTAACCATCTGGGAAGTGGGTCATATTTTTCCCTTTCTCATTGTCCTTGGCCCTATTAACTTCACTTATGTTGTAAAATTTGTTCCCATTAATAAAATCTGATTTGTGGAAAAGAGGCTGTCAATCTCCTTTCTTATCAATCTGAAAGAAATAACTAAAGAAAAGGCAGTTTGGAAGAGAGGAAACTCTGGATCTAGAGGTCTTTCATTATTTTCTGAACCCAGTATTAAGGTGAGCTGCCCAGTTAACTCTCCCTGTACTGAATTTGGCCCATACAGAACTAAAATTCTATACTTGATTGGCTTAAAACTTTATATTCTGACTGACTTGTTTTTAGCATATGAAAAGACATGTCTTTTTTTGAAATGCATCATTAAGTAATTATAATTAGAACAGTCTGAAATATTGTTGTTTTCTCTTTTTTTAACTCTTGTTACTAAAAGTTTTTACTGCTTACTGTTCAAAATTGATTGGTTGAGGACAGTAACATTTACCATTTCAGGCTACTCAAAGTACAAAAAAAGTGTACATTTAGTTAGTACATTTTATAAGATAAAATACAAAACCAAAACAAACAAACCACCCCCCCAAACCCCAGACAAAACAAAACAAAACAAAAAACCTTCAACATTTAGTTAACCCATTGTATAGTCCAGGGCTTCTTAAACTTTTTCCACTCACAACCCCTTTTTGCCTGAGAAATTTTTACGAGACTCTAGGTACATAGGTATATAATATATATATATATATATATAGCCTTTTACTGTTGTGAAATTTTTCACAACCCCCACATTCAGTTATGTGACTTCATTTGGGGTCACAATAGTTTAAGAATCTTTGATACAGACTATGTGTCAAGCTAAATGACCAAATGTGTCACTTCCAACTATG
Source organism: Dromiciops gliroides (assembly GCF_019393635.1). Taxonomy (NCBI): domain Eukaryota; kingdom Metazoa; phylum Chordata; class Mammalia; order Microbiotheria; family Microbiotheriidae; genus Dromiciops; species Dromiciops gliroides. The sequence continues at coordinate 158,837,459 of NC_057861.1, read as the reverse complement.
AAATTCTGTGATTTTGTAATAATTACTTCACATAGTGGGTTTGCAAACTGAATAGTAAGGTGAGAGAATAATTCCCACCTGTGTGGTAGACTCCAGGCTGATATATAATACTGAATGCCACATCTGACAGACACCAAGGTGAGCATTCCATCACTTTGTGAAGGTCTGCTGGCACCTCTCAGAAATAGTTGCCATTTTACTACATACTGCTCTCTGGAAATCTGAAGGCTGGAATTGACCCACAGGCCAAGTATGTTGGTAAAGGTTAATAAACAACTCTGAAAAAAGTATAAAACATACTTTTAAATTTAATCTGTTTTATTAATAATTTTGCCATCACTTTCCTAATTCTAGAGTTGACAATCAACAAAACAATACATTGAGCCCTCAGTTGTAGTGTTTGCCAATTTCCAATGTATAAATGCTCCCCTGAAAATTTAACAATCAGCTCTTTTGGGCTGATTGGAGCTGGTTCCAGCAAGCATACCCTTGAGCCACAGGCAAAGTGCCCATTTGTATATCCTTGTCAATATATGACCTAATCAATCAGGTGTTGAGTATAGACTCCTTGCTTAGCTCACCTGAACCTTGAATAAAAGTCTACATTAGACTGAGATCATTAAGATTCTTTTACTGGCTCAGATACACTAGATCAGCTAGGATTTTATCTTATAGACACTGAAGATTCCTAAATTGGGGTCAAGGCTTGTCATCTTAGCATTCTTTTTTTCTTGTCTTTTCTTTTTTTTAGTGAGGCAATTGGGGTTAAGTGACTTGCCCAGGGTCACACAGTTAGTAAGTGTTAAGTGTCTAAGGCCAGATTTGAATTCAGGTACTCCTGACTCCAGGGCCAGTGCTCTATCCATTACACCACCTAGCTTCCCCCTGTCTTAGCATTCTTAATGAAAAGATAGTAAATTAGTGCCTACTGCCTTTTAGCTCAGGCATTATGTGTAGGGTCTAACAGGTTACCTATTTTACTCAAAAGCATTTGCAAGCCCATTTGGGGAAAAATTATTCTATCTAAAAATAACTAATAACAATTTATGGAATTAAATATGAAATGATTATACAATATATTTATTTTTTATGAAATATGTCATATTGAAATCTCCTGCATATTCAAATGTATAGCTGCAGAAGTGATCATGATTAAAAAGTGAAAGTGATCACTTTTTCATTATAAACTTGTTTCAAATCATTCATAACTGTCAAAATTTCTTCTTTTCCCAATCAAAATGACCATATTTAGTGTCATCTCACAAAGCTCATATTTTTAAACACATTTGCAAAGACTTAAGGAGAAAGATTATGGAAGATGAAAAGTGGGACTACCTTACCAAACAGGAGCAGGGGAAGGGAAATTGAATCTACAACAAAGCTTGATATGAGACCCAACTAATTTGGGCCATCCCATTTTTAGATGAAAATGGAAAGATTACAACAACAAAATGAAACATTTCAGTAGCCACATTTGAACTCTAACAACTCAGACCCTGGTGTACTCTAGGGAAGTAGAAATGGAAGTAAAGAAAACAAAGGGAAGAACAGATGGTCCAGATACCTAGTTCACCCTAATGAAATTAAAACTCCATGCAATATGATTTGGAAAGCATTGCAAGATTGAATTGTAAAGTAATGGGAGGAAGGAATGACATTAGATGATGGTATGGGGGGGTGGAGAGGGGCAGGAGCTAGATATTATCACAAAGAAAGAAAAGGTGGGAAAATCTCTAAATACTAATCCATATGCCCCCTTTCTCATTTTTAAAAAATGATTTATAAGAATAATCTACATAGGTATCAAAATTGTTTGATGAAAATATGAGAAAGAAACAGGCAAGCTATCTTAGATGGTTTTCTACAGTAGAACACATGTTCCCATTTCTAACCTGTGCTTTCTTTCAATTCTCCTCCTCCTTCTCTTCATTCTCTTCCTCTTCTTCCTCCTCCTCCTGCTCCTCCTCCTTCCCCTCCCTCTGAAGTGGCTTGGCAAAACAAAAGGCAACCTTAAATTCTCCTCCAACAAGGTATCTTTTGTGAATGTGTAGACCTCATATTTTTTTTTAATTAGGTGAGAGCATCTTTATTGAACCAATCAATTTTTTAAATTTATGGAATAAAACAAACATTTCCATAACAAAGTACAATTAAAAAGGTGATTGTATATGAAACTGCAAATCTACTATGTGTGACTTCCTATTCCCTTCAAATATAGAACAAAATTATCTTGTATTTTTCCCTCTCCCACCCTAAAGATGGCCACCATTAGACACAAATAGATTTTTCAATAGAAGTACTTTTGTTCAATAATCATCTTATTTTCAGTAACAAGGGAGGCATAAAACAAGGATAAATTTGTTTACCAAAGGTGTTTGATACAACCATGGAAAATGTCTTCTATCCAAAGAGAGATTCCCTATAGATAGTGAGGTCCTAAGCTTAGAATAAGTAATGTCCATAACTACTCAAGCCTGAATTCACCTAACAATCCACATGAGAAAAAACAAATGGATAAAGCATGACACTTGGCTAAATTATGATTAGATGATTTATCCTGTGAAGTTAGTCCATCAGTTTATATTGTTAAATAGCATATACGTCTTCATTGGCACGACTTAAGGCCAACAGACTGATCCTAAAATTAGGAAGCTGTATGACACTTGGGAAATCGTACAATGCTTTCAGATATTGCCAATTGCTTAGCGAAACAAATCTGATGCTTTCAACACCAAGGTCTTGGTGCTACTGTATGGCTATAAATCATAGAACACAATCTCTCAAAAATCACATTTCTGGGTAGCTTCCTGGGCAGTGGAGAAACGCACAATGAGTTTAAACAGCATGTGACATATTATTGAAGAAGACTTGTATGGAACAGGTGGCATAAAAGAGATCCAGGGCATTTCTCATCAGGACAATGAGCTGGTCATTTAGCAAGAGTAAGGAAGAACAGATGGCACAGTGGATAGAGCACTAGGCCTGGAGTCAGGAAGACCTGAGTTTAAATCTGGCCTCAGACATTACGAGCTAGGTGTCCCTGGGCAAGTTGCTTAACCTCTGTTTGCCTTAGTTTCCTCATCTGTAAAATGGAAATAATAATAATAACAACATTACCTACCTCCCAGGGCTATTCTGAGTGTAGGGAGATGGGAATAACCAAGGAACTGGACCAGAGATTTTAAACCAATGCAAGGGTTATTGATTTCTCCATTGATGATGGCTCTCCTGCTTGGCTAGAGTCAAACCATTTAGGGAGGAAGAAGCATTTATATCGAATCCGGCAGGGAGGGACAGGGAAGAGTTGGGATGGGGTATCTAGTGCTAATTGGAAATAGTGCTGTTCATATGGCTCTGGGGCAGATCCTACATCATACTTGTTTATCTATTGATCCCAGGATATTGCAGTTAAACTAGTTCTCAGAATGAAGAGGGTGGGGAGAGTACAAAACAGGACATGTTGACATCTTGTTCTGGGCTGATTGCAATTTCTAGTGGGAAGAGGGTCAGGTAGCCACATGAGGGGGCATTAACAGGAGACAGGATGGCGGAGTCAGGACCCACAGGAGGATCAAATGAGATAATAATTATAAAGTGCTTAGCACTGTGCCTAGCACAGAACAGGCACTGTATAAACGTTTGCTGCTGTGGTGGTGGTGGTGGTGGTGATGACGATGACAACGATGATGATGAATTCTGAACCAGTATCCAAAAAATATTAAAAGACTAGAAGCAGGCTTCTAGTATGTTGGGCAGGTCTCCTAAGAAGAATTTATGAGAGACTATGAACAAGAATCACACAGGAGGAGAAATCATAGATGGAGAGCATGGAGCTCTATTTTGGGACTCCAGGATCATCTAAAGCTATTATTTAGAGAGTTGCCAAACACTTTCTAAGTAGGTATATGAGAAGTGTAAGCAGATAAACTATAGGAAAAAGCTGTGACTATGGAACTACTAGACTTTGATTTTATCATCTAAAATTATTGCTTTTGGTTTCAAGTTGGTATTGTCTGATATAGTGATTCTCAAAGGTTCTGCCCACAGTTTTGCTAGGTTTGCCATGAAATGTTAGGTATTTTGTTTTGGGAGGATAAAAATTTAAATTTTACTTACCCAGAATATGTAGTATGATAAATATGGCATTTACAAAGTAAAAAACCAAACAAACTTATTTACTACATATATACAATAATCTTAAAACATTTCAGGGGCAGCTAGATGGTACAGTAGATAGAGCACCAGCCCTGGAGTCAGGAGTACCTGAGTTCAAATCCGGCCTCAGACACTTAACACTTACTACTAGCTGTGTGACCCTGGGAATGTCATTTAACCCCAAGTGCCTCACTAAAAAAAAAAATTCAGAAAAATTCACAAGAAAATTAACAAAAAGGACTTCATTTATTAAATGGAAGCTACACATGTGATGTTCCACATCTCTCATACTGTTGCTTAAACTTAATATCTTAAACATCCAGAATACCATGACTTTTCGCAGTAAAGGATACTGTGCTATGAAAAAGAAAAAAAAGTTTGAGGACTAATAACTTAATGGAATCCTCATAAAAGAGGCTCCATGAGAAAGGGGTCCTATTATACTTTAGGGGGATGTTTGTCATTCTCCTCATTCAAAGTCTCCACCTAGGAAACCTAGGAATTATATGTATAAGCATAAAATATAGTGAGACTGATTTCGTGCTTGCTAATACAAAGTTCACCTTATTATAGAAAAACATAAATTAAAGGGAAAGAACTTTGAATGAGCAGCTATTAGTTCCAAAGTATTTATGCAAATTCCTATAGTTACTTACATATGACAGCCCCATCAGCTGATGGTAAAATAGCCTATCTCATATTGTACCCAGTTAGCTAACTTACATATTCATGTTTTAGCATTTTGAAGTTCATTGCTCAAAACTCTGAATTAAAGAACTGACTTGGAGATATTAGAAAATTATATATTGCCTACATATGTTAGCTTAGATAGAAATATGGATTTGGGTTTCTAAATTTAAGATAGGATTGATCACTACACAAGAGAAGGCATGGTTTGAGGCATGAGAAACCACAAAAGAATCCAAGGAATTAAATGGTAGAAGCCAATAAAGCCAATGAAAGAAGTTGTTTATAGAAGTGGAGGTGTTAGAACACAAAACAAAAATTATGGAACTGGAGAAACCAATGAAACGGAAAAGCTAATAGGATAGACCAGCTGACTAGAAATAGGCCAGACTTTGCCAGTTTGGTGCAAAGAGCTGATGTGATTGCAGGAAAGTCCTAATGCTGAGGAACTGGTTAGAGAAAACAGAATCATCTGCTGTTTGAAGTGAATGAGGAAAGGTTGCCTCAAGAGAGAGGGGTGGGGGGAGAGGAATCCCATCAGAAACTTGCCTATATTGCCTTTACTTCACTTTATGGCTGAAGAGGAACCCTCAAAGTCAGGGAGCAGACTTGAAATTCTTTGAGATCCCAAGCTCAAAGAAATTGCTTTTCAATGAAAGAGTATAAAATACCCTTAGCACCCAGCCAAAGGAACAGGCCTCTGAACCTTTGAGAATTCAACTCTTTAAAAATAATATATATGTGAAAATTTGTGCGGGCAATGAGGGTTAAGTGACTTATGTAGGGTCACACAGCTAGTAAGTGTCAAGTGTCTGAGGCTGGATTTAAACTCAGGTCCTCCTGAATCCAGGCCCAGTGCTTTATCCACTGTGCCACCTAGCTGCCCCTGAGAATTCAACTCTTAAGGTTATTGTTTATTTAGAGAACTTAACAATGTTTTACGTGAACCAAGAGTAAAAAAAGAAAAGGCTTTGTTGAGCAGGAGAGCAGAAAGACTCAGAAAAGAAATAGTTCCATCTAGTAAGTGACATATATAAACATACCTGAGGAGACCAAGGATGGCAGGGGCTCCATCTCAGTAAGTTGTGATTGCCCTGAGGCACAATGGTATGCCCTACTCATGTGCCTCACTACTGAGTTTCTGTAAGTTTGTACCCACTCGCCCCTGCAGATTCTGTGTGCATTGCTGGGAGAGTATAGTCCCAGTTTTATGTTTATGTTGTATACGTGTTGTATTACATGTTGCATTATATTACCTTATGTTACGTGACATTATGCTATACTATATTACATATTTTTATGTTACTATAGGGTATAATTACTCTTGCTTTTCATTACTGATTTGTTTAAATGGAAGCACAATGGAGGGTCTCAAGAGCTATGGCTTGTACGTATAGATATATAGGTGCTTATATTAGAGTAATCCCTGCAACCCTGAGAATGAATTATAGCAGTAGGGGATATCCTGCCTCCCCTCTTCTTTGGGGAAATCACACTGACCTGGTAGAATGAATGCAAGTTGAGAGGAGTGAGTGAGTCAACCAAAATCCAGGAAGACAGAGGGCCTTGGTAGAGTTAGGGATATTGGTGCCATCTCTCCCATCCCCATCCCCCATGATTACATTCCTGTGTAAGGTGAGGGGTAGGTAGGTGGTACAGTGGATAGAGCACTTGCCCTGGAGTCAAGAGGACCTGAGTTCAGATTTCACCTCAGATACTTACTGTGTGACCCTGGGCAAGTCATTTAACCTTCATTGCTCTGAAATAATTAATTAATTAATAAGTTAATAAATAGATAAATAGATAGATAAATGAATGAATGAAGTATACAAATTGGATTTCTGTCCTAAATATATTCATGATTCCTCAGTTTGTTTTCATATTAGAAGACCTCTGTCTTCCTTTCGGACATATTATAGAGATTCAAGGAAGGATGGTCTGTATCTGTGATTTCATGGCTATAGGAAACTTCAATTGTAGAAATCTCCCAAGGGCTCATGAGAGCCAATTGTTAAAATACATACAACAATTGTATGAAGACATAATTTGGATAAGGTAGTATCTGGGGTAATTGGTGTTAAGCCTTCTGTAGGAGATAAAGTTTGAACTAAGCTTCGAAGGAAGCTAGGGATCTTAGAAGGTTGTACATTCCAGGCATGGTTGAAAGCCTGTGCCAAAGCATGAAGATGGATGTCATATAGAAGAAATAGCAAGTAGGTAGTTTCACTTTGATTATAGGGCACATGAAGGGGAGTATTGTGTGATAGAACTGAAAAGGTAGAGAACAGATGGGGAAAGGCTTTTGATGACAAATATTCTATCCTATGATAATAGGGAACCACTGATATTTTTGAGTAGTGCAGTGACCTGAACTTTGAGAATATCACTTTGGCAGTTATGTGGAGGATAGATCGGAGAGGGGAGTTATTTTGAATCAGAGAGACCAAATAGAAAGCTATATTCATCTAGGTGAGAGGTAATGAGGACCTGAACAAGGTTAGTAGCTATGTAAAGGAGAGAATCCTATAGATGTGAGAGATGAGTTGAGGTAGAATTTGATCAAGCCTAGGACAACTGATCAGCTAATACTAGATATATTGATCCAAGAAATGAATAATTAAAACCCATTGAAATTGAAGAGATGCACAAAATGTAGAGAGAAAAGAGTTAAGTGATTGGTCCATAATCAAACAGCCAATATGTCTTTGAGGCAGAAGTTGAACCCAACACTCCTAATCCTAAAACCAGCTGTGATCTCATGCTACTCCTTGGATTAAAAAAAATACAATTTGTAGACTGTTTTAAGTTCTACAGGTGAAAATTCAAGAAAAGTATTGATAGCTAATTTAATTCTAATTGTATCACTGTAATTGGGGAAAGACTTAAGGACACAATATCCTTCCTTATGCATCATCACACCACTCATCTTTTCCAATCATGTTCTTTCCACTATCACTTGTCACCAGCAACCATATGCTCTCCATAACAAGTGTAGCCTGTTTTACCAATTCAGCCATCTTGAGTTGGCAGGCCTGGCAGATGGAAAAACTCCCTTCTGTTTTGACTTGTAAATAAAGCAAAATGTGTAATGGAAAATGTGAGTGGGAATAAATGGGAATGTCATGAAGTCACTTCTTGGAATATAACTGTACATAACAATGATGCTTCTTGGGATTGAATTTTCTCCTATTGTCTTATAAGAAGGAATAATTCTATAGTGATATCTAGTACAAGAGAATACAGATACAACCTTGAAGAGATCTCAGGTGATCAGTTAAAGACACCCCAATCCAATCTGTACCATAGCATCCCATACCACACACCACACCATCCATACCACACAACAAAAATTTTATTAGGTTCCTACTATGTGACAAACAGTGTCCTAGATATTGGGAGCTACAAAGGGAAAAATGCCTCTGTTCTCAAGAATTTATATTCAACTATGGGTAAAGGGAGGAAAGGGGCAAGGAAGTATTTTATATACTAAGATAATTAAATAGGAGATATTTTTAGGAGTCAAAGAGTACTAATACTAGAGGGATCAGGAAGCACTTCTTGTAAGAGATGGCATATAAAGCTGGTCTGGAAGGAAGCTTTTTCAGGAAGACTATTTTTGAAGGAAGGATTTTAAGAGGAAGAGGAGGAGAATGTATTCACGGCATTAGGGACAGCCTGTATAAAGGCACAGAGACAGGAAACAATGTTTAACTCCTGGGGGAAATTATCTGGTCACATCTCCAATGCTTACTGGACACCTCAAACTCAATGTCCCATAGATATCGTAAACTCAGCATGCCCAAAACTTATCTTTCCCCCCAAGGCCTCCCTTCTTCCTAACACTGCCATCATCATGGTACAGCTCTTCATAACCCTAGGAACTATTGTAATAGTTTTTCGGTTGATCTCCCTTCTTTAAGTTTCTCCCCATTCTAGTCCATCTTCTACTCAGGTATCAGATTGATTTTCCTTAAGGCACTGGTCTGACCATGTCACTCCTCTACTCAATAACTACAAAGGCTACTCATCACCTTCAGATTCAAATACAAAATCTTTTTTACATAGCAGCTAGATAGGTTCCATATCTCTAATCACTGACTCCTCTAGAAAGAAGATTATTAATAAAAAGCATAATGGCTTAGAGACCCAAAGCTAGGGAGCATCATTACCTGTTGTGGACCAAGGTATACAAGTCATCTGCCCTAGCTAATTTCTGTCTATTCTCAGCTAGGCACTGGCACCCTCCCTTTGTACTTCCCAAACTTGGAATAAACATGCAGATATGAGATATAAAACATTCATGGTTGATCATGTATTTTATATGAACAAAATTAGCAAATGATAATAATGTAAAGCAATAATTTTTAAAAGCTATATAGTAACTCTTTTTTGGAGGTGGGTAACTTTTTGCAAGTCACCGAAAGGGTTAGACACAGCCAGCAGTCTCTGTTCCTTTCTGCTCTGTCTGTCTGTCTGTCTGTCTCTCTCTCTCACACACACACACACACACACACACACACACACACACACACACATTTAACTGTTCTTTATTAGGTTTTTCCCCCTCAAACTTAAACAGGATTTTTTTTTTTTTTGGCGGGACAGTGGGGGTTAAATTACTTGCCCAGGGTCACACAGCTAGTAAATGACAGGTGTCTGAGGCCGGATTTGAACTCAGATCTTCCTGAATCCAAGGTTGGTGCTTTATTCACTGAGCCACCTAGCTGTCCCTTAAATAGGATTTTCTAAAGGAAATTTAGGAAGAGGACTGATTTTGTTTTCTCTCTGAATGATTGGCAAGTGAAAGTCATTTGGAATTGAAAAAAAATGTAGTTGATTCTCTAAGTAATGACTTCAGTGAGCTTAATTTTTATTTTCTTTTGCTTTTAGGAGATTCAACTTATCATTTAATGAGTGATAGGAATTATTCATGACAATCAAAAGCTATGGTGTTTCTTATGCTATGGTCTTCTTATATTTCTCCCCCTCAGACCAGGGAGAAGAGTCTGAAGAAAATGAGCCTAGGAGAGGAAACTGAAATTCCTCAAAATCTGAAGATCTGATTGCCAAGACACTTGCTAAGGATTGAGATGTTACCCCCTTCTTTAACCACAGTCGGATTCCAAGTTTCGGTGTCTGCTACTATTGCAGCCACAGTATAATCAGAGCAGGCTGTTGTTACAGGCCTAACTATATACTTCCCTATGAAAATATAGGAAACACAAGGTCCAGTGGGTTGTTGGTCCTTATGTTTCCCTTCAAATTCAGGCTCCCAAATATGATCTGGGTGTTGCCACTATAGGGGATATCACATTTATGCTTTGCCCCTCAAGTATCATTTCTTTTATAAGATTACAGTTCGTTATTGATGTAAGCAACTATTTACTTAGTCTGCAGTTCTTATATTGTTAAACCAGTATTAGAATACTATGAGTAGGGGTCTAAGCCCTTTTTTTTGGACTGGTAATTACCAGGATCTCACCTGAAAACACTGCCATTCATGCCAGTTATTGCTATATTCCTACCTCAGTGTTAGGGTTTACATTAGATTCATTAACCTAAATGAGGAGGCAGCTAGGTGGTACAGTGGCTAGCGTGCTGGCTCTGGAGTCAGGAGGACCTGAGTTCAAATCTGGACTCAGACAATTACTGGCAATGTGACGGTGGACAAGTCACTTACCCCTGTTTGCTTTAGCTCTTTATCTGTATATTATGTTGGAGAAAGAAATGGCAAACCACTCCAGTATCCTTGCCAAGAAATAGCCCAATGGGGTCATAAAGAGCAAAACACTACTGGAAAATGACTCAGCAACAACAACAACAACCAAAATGTGTATGCATTTAATCTTTTTGAAGGAGGCTTCCTAGTCAGTTCATTTTATTCACTAGATGATGTCTTCTCCCTTGGGACAAAAAATACTTCAAAGATCTGTGATTTCATTGGTTAAGAAGCTCCCTTGACGGATCTAGATCATAGAGGTTATAGTCTATAACTTAAGATATAATATTTTTTTTTGTGGGGCAATGGGGGTTAAGCGACTTGCCCAGGGTCACACAGCTAGTAAGTGTCAAGTGTCTGAGGCCGGATTTGAACTCAGGAAACTCTGAATCCATGGCCGGTGCTTTTATCCACTGCGCCACCTAGCTGCCCCCAGTTAAGATATAATATTGAAGCCAGAATCTCAAAGAGGTTAAGTGATTGTCTGTGATTTTACCACCTGCTCTAGCCCACTTCAACCACTCTACAATTTATCTAAACCAACCCACGGTCTCTTCTACATAACACTCCATCTCCAGCTATCCCCCATGCCTGTTAGGCACCTTCTCTTCTCATTCATCTCTTAGAATCCATAGCCTCCTCCAAACATCAGCTCAAGAGCTATTTCCTTTATGACATCTTTCCTCACCCTTTTAGTTGGTAAAGTATCTACATCTCTCCTGCTCCCCCCCACAATTATTTTGTTTGTGCAAGATACAACTGTACTTTGTATATATTTTGTTTCTACTTTTTGGGGCATATTTTATTTCCCCAAATCAAATGTAAAGAACTGTTTTATTTTTGTCTTTGTATTCCCAGAGCCAACACTATTTTAGTCACATAATAGCAGGTTAATAAATGCCTAGTGATTGATTGATGTCAGAAGTAGGTTTTCGACCCAGACTCTCTGAGTTCAAGTTTGTCACTTTTTCCAATATGCCACATTGTCTCTCTGTAGAACAATAAAGATTTTTTAAAAATTGAGAACACAGGCTAAGCTATAGCATCTGTCCATTTTTTTTCTTATATTACTGAGATTGAGGTGGTAATTTCACATTTCAAGGATTGATGATCTTTTCTGAAAAGAAGTAGTATTTATTAATTCTACCAAATTGGCATTCCTAAAGAACAGGTCCAACCTTGCCATTCCCTAGTTTAGGAAGCTTTCTAATGTAACAGAATTTTTCTTCAGTAACACTGAAAGTCAGATCTCTCTCATCATTTTTGGAGTTACCTCTGACAACCCTGCCCTACCTCATCCTGACTTTGCAAATTCAATCACTTCCAGTCCAATAATTTACCAAATCCCTGTGTTTCTACTTCTTCAATGTCTCTTGCATATGTCCATCTCTTTCCATTTCTATTATTACTATCCCACTTCAGGCAGCTTTACCCTTTGTCTAGACTATTGCAAATTGATCAATTGGTTTCAATCTTCAATCTAGCCTTATGTAGATCAGTTTTTATATTGCATAAGAATAATTCTTTCTTTCAATAAGCCTTTAATAAGTGCCTACTATGTGTTTGGCATGCTGTTAGGTGCTAAGATCAAGACAGTCCATGGCCTGAAAGATACAGATAATATATATACAGAATATACAGATAATTAAATACAAAAAACCCACATACTTACGCAATATAGGGAGACATAACAATTAGAGGCAGGAAGGAAAGTCTCTCCAGAGAAAGGGTGATTGAGCATCTTCTGAAGGAAGCTAAAGACTGTTAAGAAGCAGAGATGAGACATGGAGGAAAAAACCTATGCAAAGGCATTGGAGATGGAAAAGACGAATGTCCTCTACAGGGGAAAGTAAAATAGACTAGCTTGTTGAGGTTGGGAACATTGACGTAAGTGAAATGGGCAGGGTGGAAATAAAACTACTGAAAAGGGAAACATTTGAATGGGACCAAAAACTAGGACATGGCATCAAATCAGGCACTAGCTGTCACTACTACCATTACCCCTATCACTCAATCAGTAGATCTATTGATTATAGGTGAGGGTATGGGGGCAGCTATTAATTAGGATTACTTTCTATGTATCCCTCCCTCATTTTCCAGAATGGGACCCAAGGAGAGCAACTTGGCAGCTTTGCCAAAAACCATGGTTATATTTGAGCCATTTCTTACATCCCTGAAAATGAATCCCATGTGTGGAGTTTCTGGTCTTTATAACAAATCTTTAAAAACTTTTAATTGCTTCAGGCTCTTTTACCTTAGAAGTATCTACAAAACTTCCAACTTGGTCATGCAACCCTAAAGAAACCAACCCAACAACTAAATGACAGTAGGAAAATAAAAATAATTGTAGGTCCAGAGGGAGAATTTTCTTGGGTCAAGGTAAGTTGTATATCTCTTGATTAAAAAAATAAGCTTTATTGCTTTTTTCCAGAGATAAAAGCCATGAATAGTATACTTGGGGCATGGTCTGTTGAAGGGCATTTAAAAATATGAAGGAATCCAATCATCCTACAATCACTATACTGTAAAATTTTATGTCTCGTAACTATGTTTTATTTTCCATCACCTAACCTCTTGGCCTGTTTCCTACATTTTCTTGAAAACTATTTTCTTTACTTGGCCAGTCTTCCTAAATTTACTAAAAACTGGGATGTCGATGACCTCTGCTCCAATTTATCCATGATTGGGTCATTACCAATTCTTTCTTGGGTCTCTTTCAACACGTTACTTGTCTCTGTGTCATTGTGTTACATACTCAGGAGAAATCGTTGTTTATTTGGATCTCTACATCCATTCTGTTAAATCCTGAGTCCAAAAAAGTTTGCAACTAGGAAAAAAGTGGTCATAATATTATCACATTACCACATGAAACTGGCATGTGTTATTATTACATTGTACCAGCATTAAAACATTTAAGAAGTTTCTTTGTTGTAGTGGGACTTTTAAGTAAAGAAAATGAAAACAGTTCTTGTCCTCAAAGAGCTTATGTTTAAGCTCAGAAAATCATAATCATAGTTTTCTGCTCCATCCCAATTCCTAACTATACACTTTTGGCTGAATATGTTTCTCGATGATATATAATATCCTCTCTGGTCCAATTTCCTAACTCTCACTCCCATTGGCAGGCTAGGTCCCCAGAGCACAGTTGATTATTTCTCCTCTTAGTGTTCTAGAGCAGGGCTTCTTAAACTTTTCCCACTTGCAACCCCTTTTCACTTGAGAAATGTTTATGCAACCCTGGGTATATAGGTATATAAAATAGGTATACATAACTTTTTACTGTTGCCAAATTTTTTCATGACCTCCACATTTAGTTTATGAAGCTTTGGTCTAGAGGTTTTCCTAAGGAGCTGAGGTTTCTTGTTCTATTGTTCACAAGCCCCCACCCAATGTTCTTCCCATTGATTATCAAACAAAATTAGTTAGCTTTTAGAAAGGTACCAAGTAAATATAGCATGGACAGCAGTTACAGAAATATCTTCCCAAACGTAGGGCATACACTCCCCTTGCAAATACAAGGTTTTTGGAGAATGACCTCAGACTGAGAGGTCATGTGGCCAAAGGGTAAATTCATTGATTCTGGCTACTAGAAATTCATTCACTTCTTTCATGACATGCTCAGTAATCTGCATTGCATATAGCTCTGTTTATCTCTGAGAATAGGTGCCTTTGTAATGTCCTAAGGCTGCCTTAGCTTCGTGTGCCTGGTTGGTCCTAAGTGTATCTCTCACCTACCAATGCAGAAGCCTACAGAATCCAAGTACATTCAATATACCATTCCAGTTCAATAAACATTTATTTATTTATTTGTTCAGTATTTTATTATTTTCCAATTACATATAAGGAAGTTTTTGACATTTGTTTTTCTAGGATTTTCAGTTCCAAATTTTTCTCTCACCCTCCCTTCCCTCCCTCCTCCCCAGGACAGAAAGCAATCTAATATAGGTTATATATGTGCAATCACAATACACATATTTCTGCATTAAGAGCAATAAACATTTATTAAGAACTTACTGTGTTCAAATCTCTGTGATAGGTGCTGGAGAAACCAAGACAAAAAAAAGGAGAAAATTACATTATATTGGAGAGATGCAACATGTACACAATAAATACACAGCATTTTCAAGAGGGAAAGTGGGCTAATAAATGGAAGAATCAGAAAGGTATCATAGAACAGGTAGCACCCATGTGGGTTTTCAAGGAAGATAGGGATTCTCACATGGACATAAGGAATGACTATATTTCCAATTTAAGGTTTGGGAGGGAAATATTTATGCAAAGGCACAGTTCTATTCCATTAGACAGTATATGGGATGTCCTATATGGGAAATGGCAAGAATTCCATTTTGAAATAGAGGATTTTTGAAGGGATAAGACAATAGTGTGAAATTAGACTGGAAAGGCAGGGGGTAGCTACTTTGTGGAGGGCTTTAAATGCCAGGTTTAGGATTTTGTGTTTTATCTTATAAACAATAATGAGGATTTTTTTTAAATTAGGGAAGGATAGTCACATGTGTGTTTTAGTGATATCAGTTGGTAGCTATGTGGAGGGTGGATTGCAGATGGAAGAGGTTCAAGGCAGGAAGACCAATTAATTAGTTAATTACTTAAAAAGAAGATTGATTCCTGTGGAACCATTAACAAAAAACAAAGCCAAGATATGAGAAAAGTGGACAAGATCAGACACTATCATTTATGATCATTATAAGCTTTGCACCTAAATGAACAGAAATCATTCAAATTATGTTGACTGGAAACATCTTTTCCGTAAATAACATAACACATACTTTAAAAATGAATAATCTCATTTACACATATTGACAGTATAAAAACATTTCTAGGAGTGTCTTTTTCCTGATTTTTTGTTCTTCAGGAGAGTGGGGATAAGCAGAGGAAAAATGTTGGCAAAGCTTAGTTTTGGTCTACCTAGGAATAAAAATGACTCAGGGAAAAATTGTGAAACCAGCAATGTTCATTTATTTCAGCGGGAGACAGAAGTACTGAGACACAACCCCTACTTGAAGCTCACAACCATGTTTTTTAGTAGCAGGGATTGATAATTAAGACTTACTTTACTATAATGAAAACTGAAGAGGTTGCTACATAGTCACTGTGGAATCTCGACGTGAGGTTATTCCTTTGGCATCTTCTAAGCCATCCCACTGTGATTCATTTTTGTTAATTTTTTTTTTTTTGCAGGGCAGTAAGGGTTAAGTGACTTGCCCAGGGTCACACAGCTAGTGTCAAGTGTCTGAGGCTGGTTTGAACTCAGGTCCTCCTGAATCCAAGGCCAGTGTTTTATCCACTGCGTCAACTAGCTGCCCCCATGTAATTCATTTTTATTAGTTACTCAGTACCTAACAGACCTCTCATGAATTCCTTTGGTAAGAGTTGCATGTACTATACCAATTCCTGTCTTTTAACCAGACTTATCAATGAATATCAGCAAGGGGTAGTGGCTAAATAGCCAGCCTTGGAGTCAGGAAGACCTGGGTTGAAGTTCTTCCTCACACGAATACTAGTTATGCATTATAAAAGAGGCATTTAATGAAATTAGAAAGCCCACTGCAGAAAAAAAAAATCTCTGCATTTGAAGGAAAGAACTTTTCATTTCTTGGCAGGGCTGACCTATGACTATGACTATATATGACTATATATATGACTATATATATATGACTATATATATATGACTATATATATGACTATGGCCCAAGTAGGTGACACACAGAATAGGTGATTGGAAGGATGCCAAAATGCCCCTCCTATCCCAAAATTTTAGCTTGACATTCCTACCATCAGAGTCATAGAATACTGGAGTTGAAAGGGACAATTCCAACCCTCCCCATTTTATGGACATGGCACCTGAAACTCAGAGAGGAGAAGACACTTACCCCCACTACTAGTTCTTGGCAGAACTAGGACTAGAACCTGGATCTGTTGAACTCTATTCTAGAGTTATTTTCAGTGGATCACACTGCACTAATTGGTTAGACAACTAAGAAAAGGATAGTATCTTCAGAAGGCCATAGTTTAACATTGTTTGTTGACTAGTTTATCAGAAGAGGCAGCATAGTCTTGGAGTGAGACAAGGACAGTTAGAAGACTATTGCAGTAGTCCAGGCTCTCATGAGGTAAAGAGGTGTCAGACGCTATCTCTTGGTGGTCAACTTTGATGAAAAGTTTTTCTCTGTTACAAGAAAGCATTCAATTTGTCAGAGAAAGAGGGAAATGAATGAGGTATAGAAACAAAAGGCATTAATAATACTTTCAGATTTATAACAGTTCTATCCCTCACTCCCTCAGAGTCCAAGTGTCAATGAAATAACCTGATTTTTTTCTTTCTTTCTAGACATATAATTACATTGATGTAGGGAAGGTTTGGTATGGAAACAGAGAGGTAGTTTATTTGTAATTTAGAGTCTTAGTTATCTGGGGCACCTCCAAGGGGTTAAGTAACTTACCTGGTGTTATATAGCTAGGAGGTATCAGAGGCAAGGTTTGAACCGCAGCCTTCCTGGCTTCCTATTATCAACAATACCGTGTTGACTCTCCCGATAAACTAATCCAATGTGTTAATAACTTGTAATCTACACTCCTTTCAAACTATATCTTTGTCTATATGAGGTTTGGTTTTTTTTGTGGGGCAATGGGGGTTAAGTGACTTGCCCAGGGTCACACAGCTAGTAAGTGTCAAGTGTCTGAGGCCATATTTGAACTCAGGTACTCCTGAATCCAGGACCAGTGCTTTATGCACTGCACCACTTAGCGACCCCTATAAGAGTTTTTAAAATAAAATTTTAGTATATCCTTTGTTTTACCTTCATTTTCTGAACATATTCTTTATTACATTATAACCATCTCCCACCACACCCTTAGAGCATTTTAAAGAGAGGAAAAAACAGTTCAATAAAAATAAACCACATATACAAAATCTGACATTATCTGTAGTATTCCATATTCAAAGTCCCTTATCAATGCAGAGAGACAGAGACAGAGACAGACAGAGAAGAAGAAGAAGGTACCTTTACTGTCTTTATTACTGAAACAATTATGATATTATATATGTTATTCCCTCTTTGAGTCAAATCTGATGAGAGTAAGACTCAAACAATGCTCACCCCCTTCTCTTCTTTCCCTCTACTGTAATGTCTTTTTCACCTTTTCATGGGATGTAATTTACCATATTCTGTCTCTTCTTTTCCTCTTCTCCCAATATAATCTTCTTTTTCACCCCTTAATTTTTTTATATCATCATATCAAAGTCAACTTAAACCTATACCTTCTCTCTATGTATACTACTTCTAACTTCCATAATAGAGATATAGTTCTCAAGAATTATAATTATCATCTTCCCATGTAGGGATGTAAACAGTTTAATCTTGTTGAATAACGTGTTTTTTTCTTTTCCTGTTTACCTTTTTATGCTTCTCTTGAATCTTGAATTGGAAGGTAGAATTTTCTCTTCAGATCTGGCCTTTTCATCAGGAAAGTTTGAAAGTCCCCTATTTCATTGAATGTCCATCTTTTCCCCAGAAAGATTCCCAAAGTGGGCAAAATAACCAAATTCTACCTCAGCTCCAGAAGAGACCCCTGGCCAGCTGTTCATCCCTCTCACCAGACTGTGAGGTTAGTTCCAGAAGAAGCCACCACTGTAGCTGATTTAAAGGCTCCAGAGGTCTCTTTCTCTGGTGTGGCCTGCCTGGGACTGGATCTGCATGTGCGGCAGCAGGGCTGTGCTTCACTCTCACCCTGGTATAACAGACCTCTATTGCTGACCTTCTAAGTTGTCTTTGGCTGGAAAATTATCTCATGTCATCTTTTTGTGGGTTCTGCTGCTCCAAGAATTGTCTTATGGCATTATTTGGAGGTTTTTTTTCATGATCGTGTGGGGAGCTCTGAGAAGTTACTCCCTTTCCTCCACCATCTTGGCTCCCTCCATCACCTTTCTGTCAAGAGGAGCAATATTCATCATCAGTCCTCTGGAATTATACCATTCTGATAAGCCTATATCCCAAAGAGAGGAAAGAAAGAGGAAAAGGATCCGAAGGTACAAGACTAATCATAGAAGCTCTTTTTTATGGAAATTAGAAGGTACTTATCAATTGATGAATGACTAAACAAAGTATAGTATATGAATGTAATGGAATACTATTGTGCTGAAAGAAATAATAAAACTCAGGATTTTAGAAAAACTTGGGAAGACTTGTATGAACAGATACAGAATGAAGTAAGAAGAACCAGGAGAATAATTATACATAATTTTGTAACAGCAGTCATCTTTAAAAGCAACTGATTGGGACAGCTAGGTGGTGCAGTGGATAAAGCACCAGCCCTGGATTCAGGTGGACCTGAGTTCAGATCCGGCCTCAGACATTTGACATTTACTAGCTGTGTGACCCTGAGAAAGTCACTTAACCCCCATTGCCCTGCAAAAATAAATAAATAAGTAAGCAAGTAAATAAACAAAAAAACAAACTAAAAAACAAAAGTAAATGACTAGGGGCAGCTAGGTGGTGCAGTGGATAGAGCACCGGCCCTGAATTCAGGAGGACCTGAGTTCAAATTTGACCTCAGACACTTAACACTTACTAGCTGTGTGACCCTGGGCAAGTCACTTAACCCCAATTGCCTCACCAAAAAAAAAAAAGTAACTGATTAATGTAAGAACTAATGATTTTTTCTATTATTTTTGTTTGTTTGTTTTTTAGTGAGGCAATTGGGGTTAAGTGACTTGCCTAGGGTCACACAGCTAGTAAGTGTTAAGTGTCTGAGGTCGAATTTGAACTCAGGTACTCCTGAATCCAGGGCCGGTGCTTTATCCACTGTGCCGCCTAGCTGCCCCCAGAACTAATGATTTTTTAAAAATTAAAAATGATGAAGGAAAAAAATAAAAAAGACCCTCAGAATACTGAATGGCTATAATGACCAACCTTGGCCTCAAAGAGGTTGAAGAGGGGGGAAAAAAGCACCTATTTCCCTTCTTTCCAGAGTTATGGGAATATAAGTATGGGACATTGAATAAACTGTTAGGTTTAATAAACATGCTAATCAATGTTGATTCACTGTTTTTCTTTCTTCCATTTTTAAATCAAAGGATAGGTTTCTGGCCATATAACATGGTAAGATTATATTTATGAAGGTGATACAAAAAAAACCCATAGATATCAGTAGTTTACTTTAAACTTCAAACTGATGAAATAATAGGAAGCAACAAGCACTTACTGATTATCTGTTACATACATAGCACTTCTTTAGATTATGTTGCATTAGTGTTTTATGTATGTCTAAAACTACAGAAAAAAAGATCTTTCACTTGCGACTACCTTTCACCTCTACTCCAAGACTCCTTATTCTTGATCCTAGAGTAAGGAAAGGGGGTGGGGTGGTAAATTGTGATTGCTAGGTGTTGGGGTTTTTTGGTGGGGAGAGAAGTCCAAGACCACTGTTTTAATTTCTATCTTGGTTAATTTAAAGCCAACAGACATTGAAAGCATGTGGTCTAACTTAAAAGAGCCAGAAAAAGTATTTGACTGTGACGGTCCATTTTGAATATGATCTTGCTAAGGCATGTAAGAAGGAAAAACCATGGTATGAATTGGCATAGAACACCTGATTTATGCTAAAAAAGATTTGAGAAGAGAGCATTTAAGCAACATGAAAAGCAGAGGGTCTCAGACATTTTTTTGCTCATGGCACAGTATTTTTCTCTGCCATGAGATATTAGTATATAATGGGATATTTGGGAGACTTGCCCAAATGTGTGCAAATGTAATTTGTTTTTGTTTTTGTTGTTTTTTTGTGGGGCAATGAGGGTTAAGTGACTTGCCCAGGATCACACAGCCATCAAGTGTCAAGTGTCTGAGGCCGGATTCAAACTCAGGTCCTCCTGAATCCAGAGCCAGTGCCCCATCCACTGCGCCATCTAGCTGCCCTGCAAATGTAATTTTACGTGATAGTTCCACACAAATTGAAGAGAGAACTACTCATGTAAGTAAGTAAGAACTCATGGTACCATCATATGGCACCATCAAAGCACACTCTTTGAGAACTACTGTAACAGGGTAACCAAAAATGAAGATTTTGTGTGGATGAAAGGACCAGTTCAATTTTTTTTTTGTGGGGCAATGAGGGTTAAGTGACTTGCCCAGGGTCACACAGCTAGTAAGTGTCAACTGTCTGAGGATGGATTTGAACTCACATACTCCTGAATCCAAGGTCAGTGCTTTATCCACTGCACCACCTAGCTGCCCCCCAATTCAATTTTAGTGATGGCTAGACAATATGTTAACATATATGCACCATTCTGAACAAGAGAAGTAAAGCAATTAAGTAAAACTAATAATACAATTCTTTTATTTTAAAAAGTTAACAGAAATATGTTTTATTTTTCTCCTATCTCCTACCCCATAGCCAAGCAAAGTAAGTTCCCTAAGCACTCCATAATCAAGTAAACAACTGTACATATGTGTCTTATTCTGGATATACATTAAAGATATTTTAAAATATGTCTCATTCTGAATATATGTATTTATATCTCAGTGTGTATATACATGTATATATATGTATATACACATGTATACATATATACATGGAGACATGGAGACCAATAAAGAATAAAATGAGCAGACCCAAAAGAATGATTTATGTAAAAGTTATATTATCACATACTAATATATTATTATAATATATTGTACTATTATCTTATGTAATTATGATCATATATTAGAAATAGAGCATGATATATTAACATAAAATATATAGTGTGACAATTGAAATGACACCCCCTGCTGGAGAGAAACTCTAGGAAAGCTCCACCATGAGGAGAAGGCATCTAAGGGCAAGCCATGTGGCTTGGAAGGTCAGTTCCTTGGCATCAAGAAGTGATGTTTGATGTTTCTGGTATAGACAGGAGGCTTCTGGGAGGAGGAAGGACGCATTGGGTCCTTTTTTGTTCCTGACCTTGCCATGGCAGGTTGGATGATGGGGTTTCTTAGAAATAGTTAGATTTTTACCTTTCTCTCTGATCATTAGATCCTAATGCTCTTTAATAAATACTTAAAAGTCCAAATGCTTGCTAAAGCCTCTAATTTATTGGTGACCACTCATTAGATTTTTAGACAAACTAGCTAGAATTTACAGACAGCAACCATTCAGATGGTGACCACAAAGCATTCAATAGTTATATACTATATCTATAACTGCATAATATAAGGTTATCATAAATAATATAAAATTATTATAAATACTATTTATAATTATAAAATATATATTATAATGTATATTCATTATTGTTAATTATATATGATATGACATTACATGATATATAAAATAATGTAACATAATACAACATAACTAACATAACATAACATAACATATGAAATAACACTGTAGAAACAACTTTGAAATCTGACCATTCATGATTCTAGAACACTGTTGATGAAATATGCTATCCATTAAAAAGCGGTGATGCATTTGAAGAATGAAATTTCCTTCAAAGCTTGTGCCTATGCAAAGGCAAGGAGGTGGAAAAAGGAATATTAAATTCTAGGAACAGATAGTAGTGCAATTTGGCTGAAATGTAGTTTGTAAAAGGAAGCAATATGAAATGTTTGGAATAGAAGATTAGAACCAGGATGTGGAGGGCTTTAAATGTCTGACTGAGTAGCTTATACTTTATCATTAATGTAATAGAGAGCAAGTGAAAATTTCTCAGCACTGGTGTGTCATAGTTTACCCAGAGCTTAGGAAGAGTACTTTGGTAACCGTATGTTGCTTGGATTGGGAAGGGAAGAGACTAGAAATAGACCAATTAGAAGATTATTGCAATAGTGTTAGCAAAAGGTAATAAAAGCCTGAACAATGGTAGTGACTGAGTGGAGAGAAGGGGAGGCAGGAGATTGTGGAGAGAGGATAAAATTTAACAATGGGAGCAGCTAGGTGGCACAGTGAATAAAGCACCAGCTCTGGATTCAGACACTTGACACTTACTAGCTGTGTGACCCTGGACAAGTCACTTAACCCTCATTGCCCCACCCCCCAAAATTTAACAACGAATTGAATTTGGGGGATAAAACTGAAGTATGAGTGAAGGATAACTTCAAGGTTGTAAATCAAGGGTACAGGAAATCATGAAAATAGAAACATTTGGAGGAATTTTGTTTTGTTTTGTTTTGAAGTAAGGGGAGAGATGGAGTTCCATTTTAAATGTGTAAAATTTGAGGTGAAAGTGGGACAGAGAGGTGAAGATGTCCAGAGGGCAATTTGTGAATTGCTACATGAGATCAAGTGAGAGATTAAAAATGAATATATAGATAGACAGACAGACTGAAGAATCACTTGTACAATTTGAACTGAAAAAAACCATGAAGAGAAAAGAGAGTACTAAGGGAATGTCCCAGGGGAAGACCTATACATAGGGAGAGGGAGATGGATTATGATCCAGCAAAAAAGGCCTGGGAAGGAGCAATCACATGGGTAGAAAGAGAACGAGAAGAGAAGTGTTATGGAAGCCAAGACAGGAGAAATTATCTGAGTGGAAAGTATGCTCAAGGATCTCAAAAGCTTTACAGAGGTCAAGGAGGATAAGAAAAGGACTTAACAATTTAGGTAATTTTGAAGGCAGAATTCATATTACAAGAGTTTAAGAAGTGGGTGAGAGGTGAAGTAAAGAAGAATTTTTTCTAGGAGCTTCTCAGTGAAAGAGAAGAGAGATAAAAGACAATAGTTTGAAGGGAGAGCAGAGCCAAATGATTTTTTTTTAAATAATGAGGGAGACTTGGACATACTTATAAGTAATAGCTGAAAGAAGTAGTAGAAAATGAAAGACTTGAAGGTTGTGTACTGTAAGAGAGAGAGAGAGAGAGAGAAAGAGAGAGAGACAGAGAGAGAGACAGAGAGTCATCATTGACAGAGGCAAGATCATGAGGAAGTAAAAGCAAAAGCTACCTGGACAAGTAGGGGCAAGAATAGAGTCCTTCTCTTCAAGAACTAAAAAAGTAGACAATGGGAGGAGGTGTGGAATCTCACACACCTGGTATGAAGCATGGAAATATGGGAGAAGAGGGACCTTGTGGGATAGATTTCCTTAGGAAAGTGGATGGCAAAATCCTCTGCTGAAAAGCAAGCAGAGGATTAGGAAAGGGACCTTGAGGGAAAAAAAGGTTTGGAATAGCTGCCCACAGGGAATGTGATAAAGTGTCCTTATGAGATTAGAAAATACATTTGTATCATAGACAGTTGGCAGTTGCTCAACTGCCGCCAGTGATGTTCAACAGTATGGAAGTAGTACTGATGAAGGTGAACTAATGTGAGTAACCAGGGTTGTATTTTGACAAGGATTGAGTGGTTATAGGACAAAAAAACAAAGGGGCATATTGGGTGGAGAACAGTCTGTAATTGGACTGATAATCTATAAGACTAAGTCTTTCAAATGCATTTGTCTTTACAATTTTGTTATTGTTTTGACAGTGTTACTAGACTAGTAGATATCAGGGAAAAACTATATTATTATAATATGTTGTTTTGGTTAGGAAGAGAAGGTTTTTTGAAGTCAATGAGTTCAATTTTTTTAATGTGTGATTTTCAAATTTCTACAGGATTTCAGTTTGTGGTGTCTAATGGGCAGTTTTAGATGCAAAGACTTACGATCAGGAGAAAAATTATGGCTAGGTAAGTAGACTGGATAATCATTAAACAGAGATGAATACAGTGGAATCATGGGAACTGATGAGATCACCAAGTGAAATAGTACAGAGAGAGGAGGACACAGGACAAAGCCCATGTGGTACACTCAGGGTTAGTGGGAATGACCTGGATGAAGATCCAGCAAGGGATGTTGAGAAGGAACAGTGAGAGAGCAGGAGGAAAACAAATAAAGACTTGGTTTTCCAAAAAAGAGTCTCCCAACCAAGAGAGAGAGAGTATCAAGAGAAGAGGGTGAGTGAGAGTGTCAAAGTCTACAGAGAGGGCAAGGAGAATAAGAATTGGGGGGAAAGTATCAACAAAGTTGACCAAAAAAAAAGGGGAAATAACAAAATGCTAGAGGGACCTGTGGGGGAAAACAAGTGCAGTGGTGGAACTTTGACCTTGTCCAACCATTTTGGAAAGCAATTTGTAACTTTTCAGGAGAGATATGGGCTAATAGTTAGCAAGGATGAATGAATCAAGTGAGCCTTTGTGGGGGAGGGAGGAAAAGACATGGGCATGTTTATAGCTAACAGGGAAACAAGCCAGCAGAAACGAAGGAAAAAATTGGAAGATGAGAGCGCGGGGGAGGGGGGGAATAGAGAAGGCAATCTTTTGGAGAAGACAAGGATGAAAGATGAGACAGGGGCAGAAGATATCTAAGTGACATGAGATGAGAAGGGGGAGAGAGAAGGAGCTCTCGGCCCTTAATTTCTTCATAAACTCTCAGGCAAAGACCTAAGCTGAGAGATCTAAGAGAGGAGAGTGATAAGAAGTTTGAGGAAGGAATTAGGTTTGGAAGAACACTACAGTAAGTGGGATAATGAAACTTAATTTGCAAAAAATGACAGTTCAGTTGAAGTTACAAATGCATTTTTGAGGGTTATATATTATATATTTGTAGAGGACACAGTCAATAATTTTAATGATTTTCTCTCCACCTTGTCTTAGTACTATCTGTATAAGAACAAAGATGACTGATGATGGTGATTGATATAAAACAGAGACTTCTCAGGGCAAGACTGGAAATATGATAAGAGCAAAGGTCTCAAGAAAAGAGGACAACGTAGAGTAGAACTGGTTTATCAAAGGAGTCAAATAATAGTGAGGAAAGAAGAGTTTAGCTAGGGTATGATTGATGGCATGGGAGTTAACTGTTGGGTAAAAGGAATGGAGGTCACACTGTGCATGAAGAGTAGGGTTTGGACTTGGAAAGGCAGAAGGGGAGATGGAATGACAACAGATTGTAATAACATAAAAGAATTTCAGAATTCTTTTTTTTTTTTTTTAGTGAGGCAATTGGGGTTAAGTGACTTGCCCAGGGTCACACAGCTAGTAAGTGTTAAGTGTCTGAGGCTGGATTTGAACTCAGGTACTCCTGACTCCAGGGCCGGTGCTCTATCCACTGCACCAACTAGCTGCCCCTGAATTTCAGAATTCTTAATACGGAAGTGGTATATATGTGTGTGATAGCAAGATCAAAGGTGTGACCATCACATAAGGTTGATATAAGGTGGAGGAGTAGATCAGGGAAATTAATAAATTAAAGAATTGTGAGATTTAGGATATTTGAGGGAGTATCAATATGTATGTTTGAAGTACATAGTATGAGGACATGTGTTGGGGGAAAAAGAAGATTGTGAGCCAAGCACTAAGCACTGAATTCTTTGAGAAAAGAAGGAGAATGTCCTGGAGCTTGTAAACAATTTTGTTGTTGTTCAGTCATTTTCAGTCACGTATGACTCTTTGTGATCCCATTTGGGGTTTTCTTGGCAAAGATACTAGAGTGGTTGCCATTTCCTTCTCCAACTCATTTACAGATGAGGAAAATGAGTCGAATAGGGTTAAATGACTTGTCCAAGGTCACACAAGCTAGTAAATGTCTGAGCTGGATTTGAATTCAGATCTCCTGACTCCAGGCTGCCCACTTTGGTAGACAATATCTATCAGAATTAGGCAGTGGATATGGACTGAATGACTCTCAAATGAGAATTACTGATCATGGTAGGAGGAGAAACTAGAACTGGCAGTGGGGAGCAAGCAATATTTCAACTCCCCTACTTTGACCAGTAAGTTGGGGAGAAACAACAGAAATTGCAAACGATGCTGGAAGGGGTAGTCAGGGAGGATGAGTCATCAGGAGAAAGTTAGGTCTTAGTGACATCCAGAAGATGGAAAGGGTGGAAAAGGAAAAGATTTAAGATGAAATTAAGTTGGTTTCCTGTGGAGCAGGCTTTACAGAGAGTTTTTCACCTCCCTTTTATGTGTTATTTTCCCCAATTGGAATGTAAGCTCCTTGAGGGCAGATTGGGTTTTTTAAGCTTGTACTTATATACCGAGGATTTAGCACAGTGCCTGGAACATAAATAGTGGTTGACTTGACTTGATTCAGAATGGATTGGATGAACAGACTCAAGTGTTAGCTAGAAAGGAGGTTTATAGTGGAGCTCCCTGGGGAGTTCTACCCTTGGCCCCCTGCTTTTAACATTTTTATCAATGCTTAGATGGAAGCAATGATGGCATGCTCATGAAAGTTATGAGCTGAATCAAATAAGGTGGAAGTTGATAGAAGTAAAAGTGAAGGCTTATCCTTGAGTTCATAAAAAAGTGAGAGAGACATGAATATAGGCAACAATTTGGCAAATTCAGGGGTTTTCCTAGACTACAAAATCAATACTAGTACACAGAACAATATGGCAACTAAAAAATGCCTAATGTCGTTTTTTTAAAGCAATGTCCAGAAAAGAGAGAGGTGATAGTCCAACTGTGCTCTTCCCTAGCTGTCCTGAGTGCCACATTTTAGGAAGGACATGAACAGGTTGGCATATGTTCAGAGGAGAGCAACCAGGATGGCAAAGAAAATGGAGATAATATCATATGCTTCTCATTTGAAGGAATTGGGGATGTTTAACCTGGTGAAGAGAAGACAAGGGGAAAATAATAGCTCTTTTCAAATGATGAAAGGACTATTTTGTTGAAGAAAAATTAAAATTGTGTATTGTTGAGCCCAGAGGGCAGAAATAGGAGCATTAGGTGGAAGGTGCTGAAAGACAGGTTTAGATCGATGTAAGGACACATTTCCAAGCAATTAGTACTGTCTAATGGGGCAGCTAGGTGGCGCAGTGGATAGAGCACTGGCCCTGGATTCAGGAGGACCTGAGTTCAAATTCAGCCTCAGACACTTAACACGTACTAGCTGTGTGACCCTGGGCAAGTCACTTAACCCCAACTCCCCCACAGAAAAAAAAAAAGAACTGTCTAACATGGGAAGGGTTGTCTCAAAAGATAGGTGGGTTCCTGTAAGTACTGAACTGCAAATGATAGGTGGATAACCACTTATTAGAGATGTTGTAAGAAGTGCTTCAGTTAAGTAGATTTTGAGCTGGATGGCCTTTGAGGTCCCTTCCAACTTTGAGACATTGTGATTCTATCATTCTGCTGGGTGAAAGGGAGGGAAAGGTGTAAAATATGCCTTACTTTGTTTAGAATCTATACTCCATGTATATTGCACATAGACATATAAAGCCACGAGAATTGTAAAAGAATTGTGGTGCAATTGAAATACAATTGATTTGAATCCAGAACACCTGGGTTCAGAATTCAGAATTCTGTTTCTTCCATGTACTGTTTAACCTCATTAAGCCTCATTTTTCTCAGGTATAAAAGAGGAAACTCTTATCTCCCCACCTCTCAGATTTCTTTTAAGACTGAAACAAGATGTGTTGCTGTAGTGAGCGTCATCATTTTTAATATTTCTAGTTATAAATAATAATAACAATAACAACAAAAATAATAACCTACTCTTAAGTAATACTATTAAATATCAGCTACTATGACTACTATTCCCAACCTCCTTTGAAATACTGGTACTTCTAGCACTATTATTCCTCTTCCTTTATCATGCCTGATATTTTCCACAATGCCTAGTTTTGTAGTTTTATGTGGGCATTTTTCTTCCTTTCCCTCCACTTTTTTTTTTTTTTTGGCGGGGCAATGAGGGTTAAGTGACTTGCCCAGGGTCATACAGCTAGTAAGTATCAAGTGTCTGAGGCTGGATTTGAACTCAGGTCCTCCTGAATCCAAGGCCAGTGCTTTATCCACTGCACCACCTAGCTGCCCTCCCTCCACTTTTAATTTAAAGCCTTTAATTAGGTCAGCACATTTGTAGTCAAACATGTTTTCTTTTCAGTCTTTATCAGATGCCCTTTCTCCTTAGGTATCTTTAGCCATAGTCTAGAACAAAGTTTCTTAAACTGTGGGTCACGACCCCATATGGGTTCATGTAACTGAATGTGGGGGTTGTGAAAAATTTGGCAGTAAATATTTTATTTTTATACCTATTTTATATACTTATATATTTGGGGTTGTGTAAAAATTTCTTGGGTGAAAAGGGGTTATGAGTGGAAAAAGTTTAAGAAGCTCTGGTCTAAAAAAACAAATTTCATTCTTTGTCACCATCTAGTAACAGTTCATTCTTTGTATTCTTCTTTTTCATCTGGGATACTATATTGTATAATGCTTAGAACATTGGAATGAGAGTTTTGAAGAACAGGGTTCTAATTCCCATTCTTCCATTAGGTTTGTTACTTTGAGCAAGAGAATTTTTCTTCTGGGCCTCAGTTTCCTCTTCTGCAAAATGAAAGAAGTAGATTAAATGATCTTTAAAGTCTTTCCCACCTCTGACATCTTACTATTTTAAGGTTCTGAATTTCAAATTTTAAAAAAGAGAGAAATACCACCCCTGCTCCTTCAGTTTTTCCCCCTAGGATTTTGTAATCCATAAAGGTATTTTCTAGCTTTCTTCCAATGGAATAATTCATTTTTCCATGAATTGGCAAGTGGGGAGAGATCAGTGGGTTTGATTAGTCTTGTCCTTTATGTCCTGTACACATGCTACAGGAATACCTCACATTTCCCACATAACTATAATAAACTATATAGCCTTCAATAACCACTACAACATGGGGTTAGCTCCAAGTTTCCTCTTGCCAGAACCTGTGAGTCCTACCTATTACTCACTGGGGACATATGATGCTGCTTCTTCCTCAAAAGCTCCCACTATCGAGAAGTCTCATACTTATTATATTCATCCAGAGATTTGTGTAGTTTGTTTCCCCCCTGAACTAAGTGAGAGGCAGCATGGCCTAGTGGATAAAGCGTTGGTTACGGATACAGAGGAACATGAATTCCAATCTGCCTCAGATATTTACTATCTATGTGATGATAGAAGTCAATTAAAATATTTCAGCCTCACTTTTCTCATTTGTGAAATATGAATAATAGTACCTATCTCACAGGGCTGTTGTGAGGACAAAAAAAATAATGTATATATAGTTGTTTGTAAAACTTGAAACTATATAAAACCAATAACATTTATTAAGTACCTTCTATGTTGTCACCTAATACGTCGGTTATTATTATTCTCCTTCCCTTTTCCCTCTGTGTCATGTCATGTTCTTCCATTCATTAACTTGATTCTGATGCATGTTACCTTTTATTCTTCTAAGAAAGCAGTGTGTTACAGTAGAAGAGACAGTAGTACTGAAGTCAGAGGACCCGGGATCAAATTCCATCTCTGATACTTATTAGATATAGGTCCTCAGGTAAGTCACTTCACCTTTGTAGACTTCATTTTCCTCATCTGTAAAATGAGAGGGTTGAAATAACCTGAGGTGTCTTCCAATTCTAGGTCTATCATTCTCTTATGGAGTCATAAATGCAAGAAATTTCCAATTCTATCAAATTCTATTAGCCAATGTAGGAATTTCTTTGACTATGCATATTTGGTTTTTTTTTTGTTTTGTTTGTTTTTGTTTTTTTACTGAGGCAATTGGGGTTAAGTGACTTGCCCAGGGTCACACAGCTAGTAAGTGTCAAGTGTCTGAAGCCGGATTTGAACTCAGGTACTCCTGACTCCAGGGCGGGTGTTCTATCCACTCTGCCATCTAGCTACCCCATTTTTTTTTCTTTTTAAATTGGGGAGAGGTGGGAGAGAGTAAATAAATGATTGTTAAATGAGAAAAAAAAATTTAGTTCTATTGTGTTCCTTTTCATGCACTACAGTTTCTTTATCTGTAAAAACAGAGGTACAACAAACATATTTTATAGCAATGTTACATATAATATTTGTGTTATTACATGGCTATACTTTTACCTTATCATATTATTTTTATAACCTCATCCTATAAATCCTTTTAAGCAATAATCCTTGAGGGAAATTAATATAATATAAGGCACTACGCAAATATAAAGTCCTATATAAATGCTTTGGGATAGGGAGCTGAAAACACAGATGATATATGCAAGTCATCAATTCTACCACTAACTTCATCTCTAAGGGGAGTTAGTTTGGCAACTTTTCACTAAGAGGGAACAGATTTTAGAAAACATAGAGCCTTTCTGACAGATGTTATCCCTTCAAACTACATCTGATATGGTGAGCCTCAAAATACTTTGAAGACAGTTTTGGCTCTTAACTAACAAGCCCAGAAATAGACTACCTTCTTCTTTGGTCACTAAAATGCTGAAAACCACTAGAGTAACTTCTTTCCCTTCAAGGCAACCAAATCCTATTCAGCCAAAATTTTAAAAAGGGATATTTTTCCTTTATGACTTTCCAGATTTCAAGGAACTGGAACTGTTTGGGGAAGGGTGACTATCAGCAGCTTGCATTTTAGCATCCTCTCTTTAGGTAACTGCCAACATGTAGACTTATATAGAAAGCATATCTCTTGATCTGAGACTCTGGTCAGGGTGTCCCTTCCCCCCTCTCCATTTCCCTTAGAAATATAGTCAGAGTTTCAGAATTATCATCATTCCATGGTTGTTTGGTGTAAGATTACTGCCCTCTGCAGACCAAGTGAGGTGGTTACCAAATCATGCTCCTTTCTCACATTTGTTAAAGTTGGTAATCAAGGAGTATATTCACAGAATCTTAGAATGTTACAGCTCTCAGAGACCTGAGAGGTTATCTAATCTGATCCTCTCATTTTACATGTAGGGAAACTGAGTCTCAGCTAAGAGAAGCAACTTGCCCAAGGTTACATAGCTAGAAAATAGAAAAATAAGGGTTTTTAAGGGCAATATTGGGGGGGGGGTTATGTTTAGTAGAGAAACAAATAAAAAATTGCCACAAATTCATACTTTTGTTTAATAGCAGAAAGGTGGCAGGTGGTAAATAATTGACAGATCCTAAGTCTTCTCCTTCCATTCCACAGGTCAAACATTCAGGAGGCGTAACTATGGGTCAAAACTTTGTTCTGATCCTAAATTTGTTCATTTTACTTGGATTCTGTCTGCTTTGAGCCATTCCCTTTATTATAAAGTCCTGAATTTGGAGTCAGAGAACTGGGATTTGAATTTTGCCTCTTCCATTTAATACGCGTGATCTTGGGCAAATCATTGAACCTTCCTAGGTTCATTTCTACAAACAAGAGTGGGTTGGCCTAGATCATAGGATCAAAGATCCAGATGACCTCTAAAGTCTCTTCTAGATATAAATTTATGAATCTATGACTAGGGATTTCATTTGGAGCTATCACCTGCCATTTTAAGATCTTGCTTCTCAAAATATCATCTTTTTACATGCATTAAGGGGCAGAAGAAAATGGCCACTAGGTCTTATCCAGAAAGGATTTACTTTTGCAAAAGGTTTTTTGATTTTCTAAGGTTAGGATTCCTGCCTGTATTGGGTCTCATTTCCCTGAAATTACCTTCCATCTGCTTTGTATATATCATCTCTAAAAAGCTGTTTTCATGTCGACTTCCTCATTAGATGTGATCTTCTTGAGGGTTGGGACAGTGTTTTTGGCTTTCTTTGTATCACAGGGCTTAGCACAGTGCCTGGCATATAGTAAGAATATAATACAGAGGTTATTAATGTTTTTTGCCTTGTGGAGTTCTTTAGCACTCTGGTGAAGTCTATGGACTTGTAGGGGCAATGAGATGATTGAGAAGATAGAGTGCTGGGCCTGGAATCAGGAAGACCTGAATTTACATGTAGCCTCAGACATTTTTTTTTACTAGGTATGTGACTCTGGGCAAGTCACACACCACCTCTGTTACCTCAACCGTAAAATGGGATAATAACCTACTTCATAGGGTTATTGTGAGGATTGAATGCGATAATATTTAAAGTGCCTGGAACATAGTAGATGCATAAGAACTGCTTATTTTCTTCTTCCAGTTTCCTTAAGGTTTGAGGGGTTTCTTTTCTCTGCCATTGGCTCAAGCCCTCACCCATTGTGTTCTCCCAATCGTAGGGATCCAAACACCTCAGTTGTATTTAACACTTAATATTAGCTTTTGCGAGGGACTATTTACTTCAAAAGTACAGCCAAAAAAGACGTATACATACATACATACATACATATATATATATATATATATATATATATATATATATATATATATATTTCCCCCAGCACCTTAAGGCATAATCTTCTCTATACCACCTTGGACCCTAAGGAAGCAAGAAAGTTTAGATTCATGATTTAACTCAGTTACTACATGGCATTAGCCCTATCAAGTTCCAACTCCAAAGCCCCTGGGCTTGTGTCCTAGGACATGGCTTCTCAAGACTTCTCTGTTAGGTTAGTTACAGTCAGTATCTGTCATAATCCTGGGCGCCATTACTTGAATTCTCATTCTAGGGACTTCATTCCCTACACGCAGAACTCTTGGGGCCTTCCTGAAGCTGTGGGTGAATAAAACTTCCCTCACTTGGATGCTACTAGAAAGAGACCCACTGTGCCTAAATCAGTTACATTTAAAGATACAAGTAGTTCTGGCTATATGGCCCATGGAAAGAGTCTTCTTCCACCTATCTTTCATCCCCAAAAGTAGGTCCCAGGCATCTCCCACGTGGGTGCTTACACCTTAGATGATCTGAGTATGAGCTATCTAGTACAAAAATAAAGATTCAATTTTTTCCCCATGCAAGTTCACAAACCTCTTGAAATCTATCCATGGTTCATGGACCTCTTGGGGATCCTTGGACACTAGATTAAGAACCCCTAATTTATTGAATGCTTACTGACTGATTGACTCAAATATCAACCTCTGTTACAAGATTGGGGCTGCACTTGGAGAAGCCAGAGAAAGCACAGATTGATCATGTCTGACTGACAATTTTCTTTTAAAAGACTCTTGTAGGGTATGTTGTAGAATCCCTTGGTCTGCAGAGCTGTAGAGCACAGTTTACAAGTCACTGTATTTCGACTCACCAGAGGTATCCTAAGCCTTTATACTGTTATTCCTGCTCACCCCCCTTGCTCTGCCTCTATCTTGGTGTGTTCCTATCTTGTAAGCTAAACTTTAGATTATCATTGCTACATTATCAGCTTCCTTTTTGGTAGGGCCTTTGTGGCTAGCTTAGTAATGTGGATAGAGAGCTTACCTGTATAATAAGGAGGGCCTGAGCACATACTGGTTGAGCGACACAGGGTATGTTATGCTCAGTGCTGTAGGCAACATTCTAAAAGTACAACTTGGGGGAAATAGTCAATCTCCTTCTGTGAAGAGCTTCCTTATGGGGAATTCCCTTTATCTGGGAAATTGCTGGTCTGGTTTATGAAACAACAACAAAGTATGAGGTCAATCTCCAGCAAAAAAGCTGAAGAAGAGAAAGGAGCAACTAAAATAGAATTATTGTCTCCCTGTGAAATTCCCTGCCCTAAATCCTTTAGTGACATTTGAGGCTAAGACTGATTCCTTTTGTGACAGATCCTTCTGCTTTTGAATACTTTTACTTGTTCCTAGTGTTTATCTTCTTTGGGTGTTGATCAAGGTTGCCCTAGGTGTTTGCTTTAATCAAACTTCACCTGTAAAAAACTGCTTGTGAATGAGTGATTTCCCCTCCTCAGTGATTTGTCCCAGATTTCTCCCCTTTTTCCCCCTTAGTGACATAACTATGTCTTTGAGAGAAGCCAAAAGGATGGGGGAAAATACACATTTTAAATGTGCTTGTTATCAATGACTGTCTTCCTTGTGTAGAAAGTCTCCAAAAACTCTGATAAGAAAAAATTATTCTCCTTTACTCCTCACTTGCCTTGATTTAAAAATATATATTTTTTTGATTTATTGAATAAAAAAACATTTCTGTGATATAGTTTAATAAAAAGATGATTGCACATGAAACTGCAAATCTGTTATGTACAACTTGCTATTCCTTTTAAATATATAATATATAATAATCTTGTAAATTTCTTTTTTTTCCTTTTTTTCTCCCCCTCAGAGATGTCTACCATTATATATGCAAATAGATGTACATATGTAAAATTATTCCATATACTTCTATTTTTCAGTTCTTCTTCTGGATGCAGATAGTGTTTTTCGTCATACCCCCTTTATAAAGTGGAGCCATGAGAAGAAGAGAGATTAAATCTAGGTCATAAATTGAAAAAAAACAGTCACCCCTCTCTCAGGAGCCAAGGGCTGCCAGACTATGAGAGTTTTTCCCCTGTACTGTTGTTTTCCCAGCCCAACCTCTGACAGTTGCTTTGTGATCATGGGCAAGTCACCTCATACTTTGGAGTCTCAGTTTTCTCATTTGTAAAATGGGAACAACACCTGCAGTAGCTACCTCATAGGGTTGCTGTGCCTCAGTGAAATATTATGCAGAGTCTTTCACAAGTCATATAGATATTGTCATTGTCGTCATCTAAATCCTTTTTTTGATGAGATTCAGATAGATATGGTTTCAACGTGCCACTATCCTGTTACTATCCCTTGATTTTTAATTGTCTTTGGCCTATTTGGGGCAGGATGGATAAAACAATTGCTTTTTTTGTCATTGAATAAATGTATTAGGATATAAATTCATCTTCTGTGGGTTCACTTAAAGGATAATAATAATGATGATGACGATTATTATTAGAAGCAACCACCACCCTAAACCCTTTGCTTGCCCCTTCTGGAATGTTGACATTGTGTTCTGTTTAGAAGGAAGGTTCAGGAAGCCACTTAGGGAGGGATGACTCAGGGTTAATTTAACCCCAGCTACGACCAAACTCCTTATTTTTGTGTACCATTAGGCCTCAAACCAGTCTGAAACTATACCTGTGTGAGCCGGTTTTCCAGGGCTGGCTACCCACATAATCCACTCCCTCTTGGCAATCTTGCATACCCACCAGCCTCCACACTTCCTGCTTGGGTGGGCATGGCACTCTGCTTTCATTAGTAATTCTTGAGATATGGTAAGTGGAACAGAAGGGGGAAAACCACGGAGTTCTCCCTCCCCAGGCTTCCTCTTCCCTTCCCAAGTTTCTTCTTCCCTGCTGGGAGTTACAGATAGCAGATGACTAGAACAATAGCAGCAAGTTTGGGGGTACAGGGCACTTTGGCTCCTCAGCACCTGTACACACAAATGCTGAAGGACTGGAGCTCCTGCTGAAGTTACTGGGAATTCCATGATTGCTTCCAGCAGGGGCGGAAGGCCTTCACTTGGGCAAAGCTATAAAAATAGATGTAGGTTAATAAGAGAGTTATTTTATTCCATAACCAGAGCAGATGTCTCAAAGAAGGGAGGAGGGGAGGGGAAGGACAAGCAAGCCACACACCTTGACGGGCACCTCTAGGCTTTGTTTTGTGGAGCCTTGACTTCTGTAACTCGTTAGGGGCCATCTGGGACCAATGCCTAGTGTGGGTATGAGGCAGCAGGAATGGAATGATTAAAAGGTAATCAGAGAAGAGCCCCAGTGTAACTCTGGGAATGAAGACTCTCCTTATCGAGAGCCCCAAACAAAACCAATCTGAAAAATAGCCGGTCGATGGCCATCATTTGTTTACACGAGTCATATTTTAATCATCTGCAGAAAGCTAATGTTTCACAGGCTAAATGTTTAAACAATCACCTCCTTGGCTGTTTATTAAAAAAAAAAAGTACACACTTTCTAGAGTGTGCCAAGGCTGGCTGCTTTAAGGGGATGGGAGGAAAGGGGTGGGGAGAGCCAGGGAAGGCCTGAGAGAGAGGTCAGCCTCCCTTTCTTTCAAGCCTCTCTGAACTCGCTGGAACCTTCCTTCCAGTGTGTGGGTGGTAGGTGTATCAGCTGACAAAGGGAAATGAAAGCGTGAAGCCGGCCACCCAAGACCCGGGGTCACTGCTGACACTCCAGATCTCAGAGTTGGGAAGGCACCTGCTCTCCCTGCCAAAACAAACCATCCCCTGCTACGGGCACACTTGAGAAGGCCTGCCTTTGTCAGCCGGAGGGAAGAGGGAGGGGGGAGAGAGATGCTCAGGAGGCAGCTTTGGATTTCACTTAAAACATCTCAGATAACCAGTTTACAATGATGCGATGTTCTCCCTGGCCTTGAGAGGGGGAGGGAGAAGGGGGGGGGGCAGGAGAAAAGACCAGGGCTTGACTCCAGATCTGGTGAGCATTAATATTCATTGGTGCTAGGGTTTCACGGGCTCTGAGCCCTTGCTCTGGTGGTCCCGGGTCCACAGGATTCTGAGCTGCCATGTGTTGTCTTTAGGCCCGATAAGGCCATCTGGTTTTCATTCAGGTGGCCCTGAACTTGCCTCAGAGTTGAAAAGGGTGCTTGCTTAAATTGAATTTCTCACAGATTTCAAACCAGGATGAGAACCAAGATGATCCCAGGCCTGTCACACAAACCTTCCTTCCATGTGCTGTCCCTCCCCTCCCTGCCCCAACCTCTATTTTTGCTTGCCCAGACTTTGGGCCCATAAAACCTGGCATAAATCAGTTTCACCTGTTTGGCTAAGTGAGTATTGCATGTTCAATGCAATGAAGAGCTAGCTATTAGTGCAATCAGATATTGCTCTGCATGTGTTCTCATGTGAAAAAAAATATTGTAGGCATGTCTGTTGTTGGGGGTGGAGTGGGGGTGGAAACTGAACTCTTATTGACCCTACTTGTCACTTATCTTCCTGTGTCCTAAAAATTAATATATCGGAGCAGGGCTGTGCCTCAAGTTTGCCTTATGCAAGGATAATATGCAATAGGAGGCATCCAGGGATAAGAAACAGGGAAGGTGCAATGAGGATTTCTCTCTGTCTCTCTGTGTGTGTTTGTGTCTGTCTCTCTCTTTCTCTGTCTCTTTCTATCTCTCTGTGTCTGTCTCCTCTGTTTCTCTGTCTCTGTCTCTCAGCTGTTTTGAACACATGTAAAGTGACCATCTGAAGTGTATGTGAGGGAACTTTTATTTTTGGTTATTGATGTGCAGAAGCTCCCTTGGTCATTTATGCCAATCTTGATACAGGCTTTGCAAGCCATCCTGTTGAGCATTGTTAGGCTAAGGGGCAGTGTTCAGGGCCTCAGGCTGGAAAGATTTTTCTATTTTCTTTTCAGAGATCAGAACCTTGAAAACAAATAAATATAAATAGATATAAAGTGAATGAATGAATGGACAAATAAAGCATCACTAATGAGAACATATCAATATCAATTTCAGATAGCTGGGTAAAAATGAAAAATATGGGCCTAGGAAATGATGGAAAGGTAAGAATGTTAAAATTTTTTATTTGAAAGTCCCCAAACCTAACACTACAAATGATGAATTGATTAGTTGTGGTGATTGTTTTTTTTTAATCTTTTTTATTCTTTGTGATAAGAGATAGCTTTCTGTGAGGAGAAGGAAGAGAAGAGGGATACATTGGGTAGATGTTAAAACAAAAGAGATCAATAAACATTTTTGACAAGAACTTTTAAAAAAATTCTCAGACCCAAGAAATGCAGTTTTCCTTTACTTCCCCTTCTTCACACTTTGATTTTCCCTAAGTTGACATTTCAACATGCACATAATTTGTTCCAAACTAGAGAAAATGTAGCTGCCAAGACCACTCCAACAATATGTAATACCAGGAGACCTGATGCCTAACTTGGAATAATTTCACCTGAGGCAAAACTAATGCAGGTAAATGGTATCAGGAAGGGACCAATTCCACAAAGCACAATCCAAGAGTGGGAGCATTCATACAGACCCCTTGCCACCATAGGGTGGGAGCCCTGACAGAGACAGTAGGCAGAAGCTCACCCTCCCCTACCCAATGTTAGCACCACTGGGCAAAGCTCTCCTCCCCCTCATGCTAATTAATGCTGGGGATGTCAGTAGCAACAATTAGTGAAGATCTTCAGTGAATAAATCTGTGCTACACCTGGTTTCCTCTTGTACCTAATTTCCTGCTTTTGAATGTTGAAGAATACAGAAGGACTTCACATCATTGAAAATCTTGTTGACAACTTTTTGGCAGATCTTTAACTTATTTCCCCCAGATTCTGATACAGCAGGCCTCCCTATATAAACTACAGATTCTGGGCTAGTATGGGCACAATCATGTCTTACCCGTGTTCCCACCCTCCATATGACTGTTAAAACATAACCAAGACTGTACAAATTATTAAGCCTCATATCAAACCAAGCTATGGGATTGAATAATGGACTTCTCTTGTAACTTTTTGTTGTTCGGTTGTTTCAGGTATGTTCAACTCTTTGTATCCTCATTTGGGGTTTTCTTGGAAAGGATACTCATGTGGTTTGACATTTTCTTCTCCAGCTCATTTTACAGATGAAGAAACTGAGGCAAATGAGGTTAAGTGACTTACCCCGGGTCACACAGCTAGTAACTATCTGAGGATGGACTTGAACTCACAAAGACACATCTTCCTAACTCCAGGTCCAGCATTTTTATCCACTGGGCCACCTAGCTGCTGGAGATATAAAGAAAATTAAAAACTATCCTTTCCCTCAAAATCTAATGGGGAAGACAACATGGAGACAACTACATACATACTGGATAAATTGTGGATAATCACAGAAGAAAGGTATCAATATTTATGAAACAGACAAAATTAATATGGTAACAAATTGGAATTCCTTGCAATTATTGAAATGGGCCAATCCATTAGGGCAGTTGAGGGTAGTAAGAGTCAATCAAGATAAATGATCTGAAATTAACTCTGCATCTATAACATTATTCTTAAATTTCACATATGATACTGTGAAAGTCAGTGGGGTGTAGTGCTCTGGTATCAAACTCAACTAGAATTAGATCCCAGAGGAACACATATTGACTTAGAAAGTCACAAATCAACTTTATGTTTTATTTTTATTTATTTTATTAAACATTTCCCAATTACAATTTTTTTTAATTTTAGTGAGGCAATTAGGGTTAAGTGACTTGCCCAGGGTCACACAGCTAGTAGTGTTAAGTGTCTGAGGCTGGATTTGAACTCAGGTACTCCTGACTCCAGGGCCGGTGCTCTGTCCCAATTACATTTTAATCTAGTTTGGCAGAACTCCTGACACCTCTGATGTAGGAGGCAGAACTGACCTTGGAAATCAGAAAGACCCAGTTTCAAGATCTGTGTCTGAAAAGGAAACATGGGCAAACTACCATGAATCTGTGTGAATCTCCTAACCTTCCAGCATTCCAAGTTACTCTCTAAGACTATAATTTATTGATTTATTTACATTATATGTAAATTTATATACATTTATAAATTGTTAATTTGTGTTGGTAGAGGGAGCTTCCACACCTAAAGCTCTCCATACCAGTATAATCACAACTTGATTTTTCTCCCCTCCCCCTAGATTATAATGACATCACATATTTAGAGATAGAACAGGCCTTTGACATTTATCATCTCTAGCCCCTTTATTTCCAGATGAGGAAACAGGGTCTCAAAGCACTGAAGTGACTTGCCCACGATCATGTGGCCATAAACAGAATTTGTACCCAGTCCTCTGATGCCAAATGGTGAGTAACAATGGAACAATGACTGTAAATTAAACAAATCTATATACCCTAGAGATCTTGGTATAGATCCTTATTAGACCCTCAATAAATACTTGTTAAATTAATAAAAGAGCACTAGCTCAGGAAGCCAGGAGACCTGATTTTAAATCTACTACTAACTGGGTCTAATCTTGGACAATCCCTTACTTCTCTAGGTCTCTGTTTCTTCATCTATAAAATAACATGTTCAAACTAAATTATACCTCAATGCCACTCCAGCTTATAAGATAATCATTCCACTCCTTAACATATATTCTTGGATTCCATTTGCTTCCCTCTTGAATCCCCCTCCCTTTTCATTTGGCATTAAGCCCTTAGCACAATAAGGCTGTGGGCCAGGCAAGAGTAAAAACTTTTAAGCAACAACCAAAGTGTACTACTGTTCCCCAAGACCAAAGAGAAAACACGTCTTCCAAGAAAGAAGGGATCTCAGGTTAAAAAAAGAGTAACAAACTGAATGTAGCTGAATAGCATCTAAGAAATTATTTCATTTGTTGCTGTTGCTGTTGCTGTTGCTGCTGCTGCTTCTTCTTCTTCTACCACCACTCCTCCTCCTCCTCTTCCTTGTTATCATGTTTGAGCCTCACAATAAGCCTGTGAAGTGGATCTGATTTATCATCCCCATTTTACAGATGAAGAAACTGAAGTTGAGTAGTTAAGTGACTTGCTTAGGGTGACTCAGATAATAAGTATCTGAGGTAGGATTAGAACTTACATTATCCCTTAGAAGATAATGGGGGCAGCTAGGTGGCACAGTGGATGGAGCACCAGCCCTGGAGTCAGGAGGACCTGAATTCAAATCTGGCCTCAGACACAACACTTACTAGCTATGTGGCCCTGGGCAAGTCACTTAACCCCAACTGCCTCACTGAAAAAAAAAAAAAAAGAAGAAGATAATGAAGGCCTTTTTCCTGTTCAAACTAATCTCTAACCCAGGAGGAAGTCTGAAATTAGTCAAAACACACACACACCTCAGAATCAGTCTCCAGGTTCTCAAATATAAACATAAGTTGAATGTTTTCTTCCCCATTCATCAGTATCTTTGGTGGGGGTGGGGGGTGTTAAGGACCCTTTAAAGATAGCTGTGAGAACAAAAAGTTTGAAATTATAATATTTCCACAGTATGAGAAAAAAGATCTGTGTAATGATCGACCATTTGAAGTTTTATTTTTAAGAGGGAAGTAAAAGGAAGTGTGGAAAATAAAGAGGGCATCTGACTTTTGATGAATGCTAAACTGTTATGCGACTTGGCACACATTCTTGTCCTCAGCAGACTCCTAACAGCCTGATAGTGTGTTGGCTCTGAGCACTGGTGGGCCACACAAAGAAAAGACAGGAGTAGTACTTTGAGCTATTGCTGAGATTAGCAGGAGTTTTGTGGAAGACATCTTGATAAGCTCTCTGGGGTGTTATTTATTGCCAAAAATGGGTTAAATGGTTTCACTCTAAGAGATTCTCTGGACTCTTTAATGCTTAATCCTCTGATTTGAACTGTACCTGAACTTAATCGCCTTTTTTAAACTTGGAGGTTTGAAAATATTCAATCAACTCGTCTCCTAAGGTTTTTCATTTTTGTTCCCGTTTGTACTCCCGGGTTCCATCTGGGCCTGGATGAAGAAATGCCAAAACCACCATGCGAAAGGCTACCTCTGAGGTATTTTCAGTCCAACTGGAAGCAACAGGTAACGGAAATCTTATGAGACAGCCTGTTCTCGTGAGATTTTCTTGTCCAGCTCTGCTGACCCAAGCACTTCCCCAAATTGGATAAGCTTTAGATTTGCATCTGCACATTAGGGTATTGATCCCAGTTTCAAATGGAACTAAACAGATGGACTCCCTCCCCACCCCCCCTACCTCTTCCTGTTCCTGTCCCTGTCCCTGTTTTTTGCCAACAACTCAGGCTCTCTAAAGTTTATTTACAGCTTCTCTGACAAAAGCAGCTCTTGGCTACAAGAGCTAAGAAGACAAATATGAACAGGGAACAGGTTTTGGAATAGGGTAAGAGAGCCCTTTTCTCAACTTTGTTTTCAGTTGTGAATGGTGGAAACCAAACTGTTTCTGAAGGATTTTGCCACTTTTGAGAGAAAAGGAGTCATGAAGGGACTTGCTTTATTAAAAAATAGCAGTATGTGATCAGGATAGTATTTCTACACCAGGGTAGTTTTAGGTGTTTAAAAAACGTTTGATTATGTAATTAGGTTAAATATTTCCTGCTAAACCGTGTCTCTAATAGTTATTCACTTAGCCAAATCCCCATTTTTTCAGGCCTTGAAATGTAGAAAGAACACTAGGAGAGTCTCTCTTGGATGCCCATTAGCTGTGTGACCACAGACAACTCACGCTCTCTAAATGCCATTTTTTCCCTTCTATAAAATGGGACTAAATATACCATTCAGATCTGTTATGTGCATCAAGTGAGATAGTGTCCAAAGTGTTTTATAAACCCTAAGGCACTTTTAAAATGTCTATTATTATTACTAATAATAGATGACTGAAAAAGCAAACTTCAGCAAATCATCTCATGATCAAATAAGCACAATTCCAAATTGTTTTAATGTCATTATGCAGAGTGAATCATTACAGTGATCAAGAAAATGGCTAAAAAAAGAAAAAATAAACCTCAAAAATCATTTAAAAATGTTTCCATAAGCATGGCATGGTATAGGTAAAGAGAGGAATTAGAACAAGAATCTTCTTTTCCCGGTGATCGGTGTAGTTTGAAGAACACTGCTGAATGTGTAACATTTGTTTGTTGCTTTTTTGCACAGGTCTGGGACTTTAAGAAATGGTGTAGTTTAGTAGAAATAGCTCTGTGTTCAGAGTAAAAAAACAAATATAGGTCCTAGTCCTGTCTGTGTCACCAACTAGATGTGTGGCTTTCAATTTCTTCAGTTTCTTCTTCTGGAAAATGGAGTCGTACTAACTCAAACATTATATGATTCTTTAACAACTGAATATA
This sequence comes from Dromiciops gliroides, assembly GCF_019393635.1. NCBI lineage: Eukaryota > Metazoa > Chordata > Mammalia > Microbiotheria > Microbiotheriidae > Dromiciops > Dromiciops gliroides. Next base: position 158,794,499 of record NC_057861.1, on the reverse strand, counting down.
TTTGAAAACCTCATATAATTTAATTTGAATATCATTTCTGTACTTTATCTCCAAACTCCAAAAGACTTCCAGTGTAAAAAAAAATTACCAATAAACAAATTAATGAACTAAAGAATGAATGAATGAATGAATGAACAAATGAATAAATAAATAAATGACTGAATAAGTGAATAGATAAATAAATCTTCCCAACACATTGACATTGGATACATAAAAACCCATCTAGGATGGTGGGGTGGTGGGAAAGCCCACCACCAAAAGGGCCCCCTTCTCCTCTTGTCTTCCTATCACTCCCTCCTCCAACCCCAGGAACTTCCATAACCCATTGAGGTCAGCAGAGCAAGGGGAAGACTAACCACCCCAAGAATCACCTTCCCTACTTGATTAATCAACTAATTGCACAGCTTGGATAAGTTGGTGGTAAACAACCCTGTTTTTCCCAGTGACATGGAGGTCCACCAGGACTTACCATCTTTCCTGATATTATCCCCTATAGCTCTCTAGCACCATTGTCTGACCTACTTATATATCCAAAGGACTCCTGAGCCCTTTTCTGCTATCTGTAGCATCAATGCACCCTTAGGATTTCTGGGACTTTTCATCTGCCTTACAACTGACCTTTCTTTTATGTGTAGTCTCCTCTAATTAGAATTGAGAGCAGGGACTATTATTATTCTATTTGTATCTCCAGAGCTTAGCATAATGCTTGACACATGGAAAATTCTTATCAAATGTTTTTTTTATTCCTTCCATCCTTTATTCATTCATTCAAGGTGAACTGAGAACCAGACTTGTTTATATGATCTGCTGGAAGTTCATTTGTCAAATTTCAGATTTATGTATTTCCTAGTAGAAGATAAATGGAACTAGGTGCTGCAGTGGCTAGAGCGCTGGGCCTAGAGTCAGGAAAATGAGTTCAAATCTGGCCTCAGACACTTACTAACTGTGTGACCGTGGACAAGTCACTTAACTCTGTTTGCCTCAGTCTCTTCATCTGTAAAAAGAGCTGGAGAAGAAAATGGCAAACCACTCTAGTATCTTTGACAAGAAACCCCCAAATGGGGTCACAAAGAGTCAGACATGATTGAAATGACTCAACAATGACAGTAGAAGATGATGGCTAAAAAGCTGAAGACCTGTGCAAGAAACACTACATGTGCATTCAGAAGAGCTAAAACTAAAAGAAGGACTTTGAATGAAGCTTTCAAGATAGTCTTGAGCCTCATTACCAAATTTCTTCAGGTGAGGATGTTTAAGTACAAAATGATCACGCTGAGAGTTGGGAAGAGAAGAAAGTGGGAATAGCATAACCTGCAGACTATAAACCTGTCTGGATATTTTGGGTATTATTAATAAATAAAAGTTGTATTAAAATGAAACACTTTATTATTTAGCTTTCTGTCTGCTTGGCAGCTTTTGCTTCATAAATCTAGTTGGAGAAAATTGGCGCATTTGAATTGGACATTGGAGGTAACACTTTCTACACCATCAAGAAAATGGCTATACATTTTTAAAAATTGTTTCCCTTGCATATGCTTTTTAAACAGCCTGACAAAAGTGTTTTCCTTGCTTTACTCCCCTGTGAATTAAAAATGCATATTAGCCATTGCCAGTTGGCATATTCTCCAGTGATTCCAGCAGACAGCAGTGGGAATGTATGAACTGGTTGTTGGAAAAACTGCCTTTTTTTTTTTGCAATGTGTACCAGACTATGGCTCCTTTGAAAGGGATTCTTTTATTTTTAACTAATTCCTCAATGCAAAAACAACCTTAAAGTGTTGCTTAATTGGGGGACAGGAAAAATGAATGAAAAAAAACAACCTGGAAACAAAGAACAATTGGTGTTCCCAGTTTAACACTAATTAATGATTGTTGTCATTAAACTGAAAGTGTGGCCTGAATTACATTTTCCAGAGTCTTTGCCTGTGCCTAAAAAAAGGAACCTTCGTTGTTGCTTTAGGCATGGAACAGACACCACAACAGCAAACCAACTTGCTCTGTGTGAAACTAATAGTTTCTCTGTCTCTCTCCTCTCTGTCTCTCTGTCTCTCTCTGTCTCTCTCTCTCTGTCTCTCTCTCTCTCTCTCTCTCTCACACACACACCCGGACACACACAGACACATGGACACACAAATGGACACACACACACATAATGTCCAAATGATGGTCTGTTTTGGTCTTGGTTTGTGGTTTTAGCATGGGTTGGATGCTTTTCTATTTCAATTACATTGTGGTGAGTCAAGTGTTATAAGAAAAACCTCAAATTAGGAGTGGAGCATAACAAACAACAAAAGTATGTTGTACAGTTTACAAATACAAGAGTCATCTGTTCTCATCCCGAACTAGAACTATGGAAACCAATACTGTAAGCTATTGATAGCTTGAGCACTAGCCCAAGGCAACACTAGGAAAGAAGTCAGAGTTTATCTACGGCATCCTTCCACATTTTTCAGGTCCCTGTTCTGCCCCTATTCTGCCCCTCACCCTGCTGTTCTTATCCCATGGTCCTTACTCTTTTTCATTACCTTGTATCAACTGTAAAATGCCATTTAGAGAAGCACATTAATTTAGTAGAAAGAATATTGAATTTGAAGTCAAAATATCTGGTTTCAAATTCATACTCTTCTATTTGCTTCCATAACCTTAGTCAAGACACAACTTCTTTGGCCCTAAATTCCCCTATCTGTAAAGTGGGAACACTGAATTAATCTCAAAAAATCTTTTCCAGCTCTTTATACTATGACCCTATGATTTCTGGCTCTGTCACATTGGAGAGGTTAATTGCAAGAGTTGTAGTGTTGATTCATCTTTTCTAATCATTCCCCAATATTTAGCAGCAAATGCTCTATAACACTAAAAGTTGCACTAAAAATCCAATGTACAACTCATATACATTCTAGTCAACTTTACTGAAAGATACTACATACATCTGGCCAGATTTCAGATGTATATCAATCACAAGGAATGTGAAAGTATTCTTCCAAATACTTTTGGGTGAAGGGCATGCTCCTCTATGCCTTAAGAGTTCCTGATTCTATGGCAGCTATCTAGTTGCTGATACAATTGCTAACAATAAGTTTAATAAGAATTTATTAAGTGCCTACTATTTTTCAGGCACTGTGCTAAGCACTGAAGATACAAATACAAGCAATAATAAAGATAATTCCTGTACTCAAGGAGTTTACATTCAAATGGGTGAAGATTACATATTAAGGGGAGCTAAAAGGGAGAGAGGCATGGTGTTGTAGTCAATAGACTGAATGATGGCCCTTCCCAAAAATAAAGTTTCTGGGAGAAACTCGCCAATAGTAGAAGGAGCCTATAGGAGCTGAGTTAGGAGGAAAGTGAGGTGTGGTGGATGAGCCCAGAGAGTGAGGCATGTCTAGTCTGGGACTTTTCCCAAAATGAAGTGGCATGAGAGTATCACAGGATAAGTCATTGCCATCAAGGCAATTTGATGATGGATTGTTCTTATTTATAAAATGAAAAATCTCCATCTCTTGCATCATTTATCAGTAAAAGTTTCCCTCTACTGGGGGCAGCTAGGTGGCATAGTGGATAAAGCACCAGCCCTGGATTCAAGAGGACCTGAGTTCAAATCCAGCTTCAGACCCTTGACATGTACTAGCTGTGTGACCCTGGGAAAGTCATTTAACCCTCATTGCCCTGAAAAGAAAATTGTTTCCCTCTACTGATGCCTCCAGCTGCAGCCATCTCTATGGCTGAGCTATTCCCTAGAGTGGTATTGTTTGTATAGGCAACTTTCCCCTCTGCCAGAGATCCAAATACACTCTCTATCTCTGCCCAAGCTCAGCTCTCTCTAGATATCTCTGAAAGATCTGTCAGTTACCCAAAAGACCAATCATGAGATCAGAAGACCATCACTGTGTTCAGCCATGTATAGTTCAGCCAGTTAGTACTTCCACGTCTTCAAGGCAATTAGAAGGAGATTCCACTAAACTTATGTTATCATTCATTTCAATATGATGCCATTGGTGATGTCCACACTTTCCATGGGAAGATATCTTTAAGCTAGCAAAGAGGGCATCATCTTTTAATCCTATTAAGTTGTCCAAGCTACTCCTGATCACATTCCATATAAGTTCTTTTGTGGCCCAGAACAGGTACCATCTACTTTGTGAAGCTTTCCCTGATTTTTTTCCATCTAGAAGGGATTCCAAAACCTATCTACTTTACCTTGAAAGCAGAGAATCTGTGGTTTTTTAACCTTTGTATCCTCAGTGCCTTGCATATAGTAGGTACTAAATAAATGTTTGTTAAATAAGATTCTTCAAGGGAAGGGGCTAAACCAGATGATCCCATATCTGATGCCCATACTATGTGACCTTGGATAAATCACTTAACTTTTCTTGGTCTCCAGGATTTCCTTATCTTTGAAAATAATTGTTTGTATTAGTTGGACTCCAAGATTCCTTCCAGTTATGATCCTATGGTAATCCTATTCCAAAAGAATTCTCTTTTAAATATTAGGTCTTTATCTTCCTAAGATTCTTACCATGAATCTTTGGCAAACAAACAAACAAACAAAAAAAGACACCATTAAGGCCCTAAAGAAATGGGTACTTGATCAGAATTTTATGCTAGTCAGGAGATATTGAGGGAGGGGCTGTGGAATGCAGTATTTATTTATTTCCCTTAAGTGGCACTGGGTGGCTTAGTGGATAGAGAGCTGGAGTTGGAGTCAGGAACACTTGAATTCAAATCTGCCCTCAAACACTTATTACCTGTGTGGCCTTGGTTAAGGCACTTAACCTCTTTCTGCCTTGGTTTTCTTGTCTGTAAAATGGAGATAATTATAACCCCTACCGGGCAGCTAGGTAGCACAGTGGATAAAGCACTGGCCCTGGATTCAGGAGGACCTGAGTTCAAATCAGGTCTCAGACACTTGACATTTACTAGCTGTTTGACCTTGGGCAAGTCACTTAACCCTCATTGCTGCACCAAAAAAAAAAAATTATAATAATAATAGCCCCTACCTCAAAGAGTTGTTATGAGGTGAGATATGCAAGGTGCTTTGCATATAGATGCTAGTTGTCACCAGCTTTTATTACTTTATTCCCTTGTGAAACTAGCCACAGCTATGGAGTGGATCATGAAAATTCCTTGAAGTAATTAATATTGAGTCCTTCCTATGAAGTGTTGAGGTCACACAAAGGACAAAGCTTTGTAAAAAATGTGTGACAAGGGAAAAAAGAAGAAATTATCTGGAATGGAAATTAAGCTGAGAGTCACTGTCTGCCAAGTAGAAAAAGAACCAGGTTAATAGGATACCTTTTACATTTGCAAAGATTTCATAAAATTAAATAACAACAATGGTCCTCAAAGATCCTGCTGGTCAGACCTTTCTCTGAAAGACCCCAGGAAACCTCTTCACCCCAGAAGATCACTTCAGTCCTGGAGTTCACAGCTCAGAAGAACCTTCTGCCCTTGGGCTGCTCCCTCTTATTGGAAGGTAAGGTGTTTCTGCTAGAACCTCTGTTTAAGGAGAGTATCCAGAATAGCCATCTCTTCATTTTCCTCTAGGCTGCATTACCTTTTTTTTTTTTTTTTTTTGGCGAGGCAATTGGGGTTAAGTGACTTGCCCACACAGCTAGTAAGTGTTAAGTGTCTGAGGTCGGATTTGAACTCAGGTCTTCCTGACTCCAGGGCCAGTGCTCTATCCACTGCTCCACCTAGCTGCCCCTGCTGCACTACTCTTGACACAGCTTTCAGCTGCCTTTAATGTGTTATTTTCCCCATTAGAATGTAAGCACCTTGAAGGCAGGGATTGTCTTTGTTTTTGCTTATATTTGCATTCCTGGTGCTTAGCTCAAGAGTCAGACACACTCTAAGTGCTTATTAAATGTTTGTTGACAGACTCTGCTTTATAGTTGAGTTGTCATTTTGTCCTTCCTTCAGGATGATGTCATAACTTGTAGTGAATGCAATTTAAGTGAGGCAGGGCTGTGAAAGGTCACAAACCTCACTCTCTTCTCCAGAGCCAATCCAGGTCCAGTGGCAAGAAACACAGCAGTACTGCAGATGGCTCCAGATGTTTAAGGCTGATGTAAGAGGCAAAAAAAAGGAGTTAACAGAAAAACCTGAGACCCAAACTCTAATCCAGATATGAGCTCTAAGAGGGATTCAGACCCCAATTACTGGATAACTTACAAATCAGGATGCTAAATTCTCTTACCCACATAAATCAGTACCCATAACAGGAAAAGAGAGAGGGAGGCCATGAAGACCTTAGACTAAATGACAGGCTATAGAAATTTAGACTTGAAATAAATGAAAAATGAAGGTGCTTTGAAACTAGCCATGGGAATCAGAAAGAGACATGCGCAGAAAAGACCAAATTTGTCCTCAGATTCACCTTATGTTTGTAAACCCCCAAAACACACCTCTACTGAAAAAGGTACCCGCCTCGGGGATTGGCTTAGGACCCCAGGAACTCCAAATTAGGATAAGCCCTTCCCTGTACCTCCCCAAGGTGGAGAATATTATAATAAGTAGGACAGGCCCTCCCCTGTACCTCCCTAAGGTGGAGATTATTATCATAAGACTGATAATCAATTTATCCATACTATAAATATAACTGTCTTTTCTTTCACTATTCGAGAGATACCTTTCCACTTTTCTGGTTCTCTCCCTGTGGTCACTCACAGTATTGCAATAAAACTTGGGAAACTGAATCACTTAGTCTTGTAATTCTTTTGGGATGCCTCACAATCAATTTGATCACCCTAAATTTCAGCCCTCATCATCTGGTGCCCTGTGTGAGGAGAAATTTTAGTCCCAGACTCAAACTCTTTTTCTTTTTTTGAGATCTTGCTAAGGTAAGTTTGGGATTTGCCTTTGACTGATGTGCTAGGTTTTTGCTCCTTTGGGAGACCAGATGGCTGACTAACAGAGTGAGGGTATTTTCTCATTGGTCCGGGATCAAGAGATTTCCCTCGGGGATTTCCCTTTGATCTAGTAATTGGTTAAGGGATCCCCTAACGAAATTCAAAAATCTGGGGGACACCCTGGATAGTTTTGCTGATTGACAGACACCCACATGGATGCAGGTGCGGTGTTGGTAATCTCTGGAGGTTACGAATGGGTCAGGAAATTTTGACAAATTGGGAATGAGGAGAAAAAATTGGATATAGCTAAAAAGAAACAAAAGACTCATTTGCAAGAGAATTTAGCATCCTGACTTGTAAGTTATCCATTAACTGGGGTCTGAATCCCTCTTAGAGCTCATATCTGAATTAGAGCTTGGGTCTTAGGTTTTTCTGTTAACCCCTTTTTTGCCTCCTACATCAAGGCAATTTCAGTTAAGTGATTTGCCCAGGGTCCAGTAAGGGTCTGAGGTGACATTTGAAGTCAGGTCCTCCCAACTTCAAGGGTAAGTGCTCTATCCCACTGTACCACCTACCTACCCATTATAGCTGAGTTAGGAGTAGTTAGGTATAGCCCAGAGGGATGAAGTTCCTTAAAACTAAAACTGCATTGTGAACAAAGAAATTGTTATGGGTCTCGGATACCTCAGAAGTTTTCTGGGGGGTAAATCAAAGAACCTTGAGAAACTAAACCAAAGGACAGACACACCTAAAGAGATAAGCAGGACTGAGTTAGCTCCAGGACCACCACCCTTCATTCCAGTCTCCCCCACCCCTTGAGGAGATAACCCTATTAGGTGTGGCTGCAGCCAAAGTGGCTGAGGGGACAGAACAACCACTCCCTGCCAGACTGCTTCCAACCCACCACCCAATAAGGGAACTTTCCATAGTCAGATGATCACCCCATTGGACCACCATAAGTCCTCTATAAAAGTATCTGCCTGTCTGCTGCTCTAGGAGAAAAGTATCTAAGAGAATCATGCCTCTGTGCCATGCCTTCTCCCCATAAGCAAGGACTTCTCTCTTGGTTTCCCTTCCCTAGAGCCTAAATAAACTATTATTTTATTCTAATTGGATTTGTGTTCAAGAGGGTGTAATTCTTTTTTTTTTTTTTTTTGCGGGGCAATGGGGGTTAAGTGACTTGCCCAGGGTCACACAGCTAGTAAGTGTCAAGGGTCTGAGGCCGGATTTGAACTCAGGTCCTCTTGAATCCAGGGCCGGTGCTCTATCCACTGCACCACCTAGCCCCATGTAATTCTTTAAAGAGGAATTCCTAAGAACCCCTACCCCAAGCCCCTATCAATTTCCCTCATGAGATAATGAAGGATTCTAAAATCATATTGATTAGTTCATAGGTTTTGTTTTCAAAGAAAGCTAAGCACACATTTGAATATCATAGCAGTATTATTGAGTTGTGGAGTTAGAATAGACTGAGTTATGAGCTAGAATTTAGAGAGATTCTGCTGTTTCCAATTTTAGAGTATAATCTTCAGTCATTTTATACATATATGAGGAAAATCCATACTCATTTATTCACTCACTCACTTATTCATAATTCAACAAAGATTTATTTAACAGAAACTACACTTGGTGCTAGGGAGATTGAAAAAATAAGCCAGTCTTTGCTCTCAGGGAACTTATAGGAAGAAGGGCCTTATTGTGCCTTATCTTACCCAGTAGGGTAGCATTTTATTGCTTAATAAGGTGTAACTGGATCGTTTTGGCTTGGACTTCACTAGATATCTGTAGAAATTCCATCTTAATGTTAAGTCATCTATGAATTGGGGTATGACATTATGAGACAGCAGAGCCAAATGTTGCAGCCAATGTTAGGGAGTTATGAAAAGATTTCTTGGTTAGCTACAGGTTAGACTAGAGAGTCTCTGAGGTCCCTTATAACTCTGAGATTCTCTGATAGGCTTTTAACAATCTCTCTCCTTTAAGAACTCTCTGATTCATGTTCCCTGTAAAGGAGAGGCTGGCTGGGTGGGCTTCTTTCTCATTTCTGACAAGACTTAACTCACTGGCTCCAGAGACGATGACCTCCTAAGGAGAGTGAAAACCCTCCTTTAACCATGTGTAATAAATGGCTTCTTTCCAGGCAGGAGCCATGGTGCCTGACTTGAACAATGGAATACATACTGACAAGCCAGAGAACTGTTGAAAACCTGGCTACTTGTTAGCTTAGAAAAATAGCACCTATGGTTTTAAAATGCTTTATTTGAGACAATGACACAGAATTTTTTAAATGAGCAAATTCACCTTTACTTATTGAGAAGTCCAGAATTAAAAAACCAAATAATTCCATATACTCTCAGAAACCCTTCCCTTATATTTTAAAAATTATATTTTTTCAACTAAAAAGCATTTTTTTTCTCTCCTTCCCATCACCCTTAATGATGTAAAACAAAATAAAATCCTCATAGTCTTAATAGACCCTTGTGAGTCTAAGCGCTGGATCTGCAACCTTGGGTATGTTATTTAAATTCCCATCACCTTGATTTTCACATCTATAAAATAAGGGGATTGGATTCAAAGATTTCTGATGCTCCCCTCCCCCTGCCCCAAACCTAAAGTTCCATCTTTTCTTTTCCAAGGCATAGTAGCTTATCTGAAATCCTGAGTCACTTAAACTTCAGGTGCAGCTCTATTACTATCTAGTCTCCTTATTACTGCCATCCTGCTTCTGCCATCAAGCCTAATAGCACATAGCTTATAGGGTTAATGTGAGGATTGAATGAGATAATATTTTTAAAGCCCTTCGCAAACCTTAAGGTGATATATAATTGCTAGCTGCTGCTGCTGCTGCTACTACTACTACTTCTACTACTACTACTACTACTACTACTACTACTACTGGTGCCGCTGCTGCTACTACTATTGCTGCTGCTGCTATTCCTCTCCCTTGATCTGCTGACAGAGGCTGTATTAGCTTGAGCTGTGCCCTTCCAGGCCACCTAAATGAAACAGCACAAACAGTATCACTTCCTACCCATTTCAGGTGAGGAATCATTGTCATTGTATGGGGAAAAGACAAGAAGAAGGTCCTGGAGCAAAGGAAATTTATCTTGGATTTTGAGGACAGTATCAAGCATGGGGGGGGACGGAGAAACCCTGTCAGTACTATTCCTGAATTCCCAGAGACTTTGGTGAGACCTGATCAAGTGCCATCATGGCCCATGTGCTTCTGAATGAATGAAGTGTTTTTGACAGGATTCACATTTTCAGCCTGTATGTTCACAGCTCCCAATGTAAGGGTGACTGGGCTCCCAGCCTCCGTGCAGGACAGCCTCTGTAGTTAACATATTGCAGCCGTGTTTGCTGAGTGAGTTCAGTGATAATAACAGGATCCATATTTCCAATCAATGTTGTCTGCACAGTGTGTTATCTCCTAATGGGAAGTGTCACCCTGATATTTCTGCTCAGATTTTGGCAGCTGAGTCAGCCAGAGTATTCCATCATTTTGAGCTCAAGTGAAAACAAGAAGTTTCTCTTCCGCTATAGATAGTAGCTTTCAGACAGAATCTCTGTTTTAGGCTGCATTCCTAAGAGCATGAAGGGAATGAAACCAGCAAGTCTTTTTTTTTCCCCAGCAGGGTAAGCAGGGTCATGGTGTACTTACTGATGGAAGTGGGGAGAAAACAGGACTGATTGTATCCTTAATAAATGCAGCAGGGGCAGCTAGATGGCGCAGTGGATAGAGTACCGATGCTGAAGTCAGGAGGACCTGAGTTCAAATCCACCCTCAGACACTTAACAATTACTAGCTGTGTGACCCTAGGCAAGTCACTTAACCCCAATTGCCTCACCCCCCCAAAAAAAAAATTAATGCAGCAGCATGATTTAAGAAGAAAAAGTGATAAAGATACAGAAAAGAAATGCCACATGGTAGCAAATCTTTATCCTGACTTCTCCCTGTTATTAATGTCCTGTATTAATGTCATCATGTAGGAGGAAAACTGAGAGGGGTTGGGATTCTACATCTTCTATAAAGTCTGTTTCAACTCAACATTATATGATTCTAATTTGTCCCCAAATTCTGCTCTTTCTTCAGTGTCAGTCTCCACCATGTCAACTCCCCCAGTACCCATTCAATAGACTTTAGTGTTTGCCAATTATTTCCAGGATTTCTCTTAGGGTCTCTCTTTCCTTTCTATTCTCCTTTCTACTAACCTCTTTACCTATACCTCCTAGAAATCCTGGTTTTTATTAAAGCTCATATCAGATGATTTTTCCTACCTGAAGCCTTTACCAATTATCTCTGCTCACCCATGACCATTTCTAAATTACTTAGAACTTACTTTATAGGAACACTTGGGTTCAAGTCTCATCTCTAGCCCATACTGGCCATGTGACCCTGGTTTTTCCACCTATCTAAAGGGCATGTCCACTTCTTGATGGAAGTGGCATTCTATATCTCCTCAGTATCCCAGTCAATTCTCCAAAACTCTATGAATTGCAGAGCAGCTGACTATTTGCAGTGATAGAGTGAGGGCATTTCCTCACTAGGAGTTCCCTACATCAACAAAATCATAGGTCTGGTTATCTATCGATTGATAGATTAATTGATTGATCAATGATAGATCAATAGATAGGTAGGTAGGTAGATAGATAAATAGATAGATAGATAGACAGACAGACAGACAGACAGACAGACAGACAGACAGACAGACAGACAGACAGATAGATAGATAGATAGATAGATAGATAGATAGATAGATAGATAGATAGATAGATAGGTATTTACTTGGAGTATTTAGGTGGTGCAGTGAATAGAAAGCTGGGCCTTGAATCAGGAAAACCTGAGTTCAAATCTGGTCTCAGATACTAGCCATGTGGCTCTGGACAAGTTACTTAACTGTTTCCCTCAGTTTCCTCATTGGTAAAATGAGCTGGAGAAGGAAATGGCAACCCACTCTAGTATCTTTGTCAAGAAAACCTCAAATCAGGTCATGAAGAGCCAGACATAATTGAAATGACTGAACAACAACAAAAATCTATCAGCTTATCTATGTAGATCAATCTATATTTATTGATTGACAGAGACATACAGACAATATTTACCTCTCTGTATACATATTATACAAGCTCCCTGAGTTCAGTGATTTTGGGAGGGGGGAGAGCTCTTTTTATCTCTAATGCCCAGCCTGGTGCCTTATACAAATTAGAAGCTTTCTCCCATCCATCATTCCATATTTTAGTTTAATATTTATTCTCTTCTGATTTATGGTTCCTTCATTGTTACTCACAGCACCATCCTCCTGGACACCCAGGCTCATTAGCTAGTTGGTTATATTTGACTCTGCCCTCTCTCTCTCATTGTCCATAACCCATTAGTTGCTTTGTCCTATTGATGCTATCTCTGTAATATCTCTCATATACACATCTCTGACACTGCCACCAGTGGTACTTGCCCTCACTAACTCAGCCTAGACTACCACAATAATCTTTTTTGCTGGTCTCCCTTTATCATATCTTTTAGTATTAAAAATACTTTATTGTGTAAAAATGCTAACCCTCAGTGAGTTGGAATATTTTTGCTGGTGGTGGGTCTTGCCTCTATGTTAATGGTTGCTAACTGATCAGGGTGGTGATTGCTTAAGGTTGGGTGGCTGTGGCAGTTTCTTAAAATAAGACAACATTGAAATTCACCATGTTGATTGCCTCCTCCTTTCACTTGAACACTTAGAGGCAGTTGTAGGGTTATTGGCCTAATTTTAATATTTTTATATATCAGGGAATAGGGAGGCCCAAGGAGAGGCTGAGAGATGAAACAGAGGTTGGTGGAGTATTGTTCTAACTACTAGTAGTAGTTAGTGTTCTAATTGTGGCATTCCAATTACAATGATATTGTCAAAGATCACTGATCACAAATCTTCATAACAAATATAATAATAATAATAAAGTTTGAAATATTACTATAATTACCAAAATGTCACACAGAGACACGATATAAGTATATACTGGTGAAAAAATGTCTTTACTTTATGCAGGGTTGCCACGAATCTTCAATTTATAAAAAACACACTATCTGTAAAAATACGATATCTGTGAAGCACAATAAAACAAAAACATAATAAAACAAGTGATGTCTCTATATAGCTTATTTGTACATGGCTGTTTGCATTGTGTCCTCCATTCTGACTGAGAACTCCTTGAAAGAAGGGACTGTCTTTACCTTTTTTTTTTTAATCCCCAGAATTTATATATAAGTGCTTAATAAATTATACAAACATGGTCAGGTCTAAAAAATGAAAACAAAAATACTTTTCTTGACCCTGCCATCTCCTCTAGCAATCATTCTATCTCACTTTTTATTGCTAAATTCCCAGAAAGAATTTATACTTACTGCCTCCCCTTACTAACCATACACTTATTTCTCATCTCTTAATGATCTTCCTTATAATCTCATATCTAGTTCCTTCCTACCTTTCCAGTTTTTTGACATCTTCCTCATGGACATGCAGTGTTCAATCCAGGGACATTGGCTTCCTTATTGTTTCCCAATAAGACATAACATCTTTCAGCTACTGGCATTTTCTCTAGTTGTCCCCTATGCCCGGAATCTTCTGCTTCTTCTGCTCTGACTACTGACCTCCCTTGCTTCCTTTAAGTCCGAAATAAAATCCCAACTTTTACTGGAAGCCTTCCCCAACTTGTTTTAGTTCTAGTTCTTTTCTTCTGTTCGTTATTTCTTATTCATTTGGTGTATGTTTGTGTATACATATATATGTATGTTTGTAATTTCCTATTCATCTGGTGTATATATATGTATATGTGTGTATATGTAGTATATGTGTGTGTGTATATATATATATATATATATATATATATATATATACCAGATGAATAGGAAATAACTAATCTCTCTCTCTCTCTCTCTCTCTCTCTCTCTCTCTCTCTCTCTCTCTCTATATATATATATATATATATATATATATATATATATATATATGCGCACATTTGTTTACATGTTGTCTCCCCATTAGATTGTAAGCTCCTTGAAGGCAGAGGCTATCTTTTGTCTCTTTTTTTATCCCCAGCATTTAGAATAATGCCTAGCACATGATAATTGATTAACAAATGTTTATTGATTGATTACTGATAACTGTTCTCTCAAAGATTGCCAATGATCTTTTCTTTCTTTCTTTCATTGTTTTTTTAAATTAAAAAAAATTTTTTTGTGGGGTAATGAGGGTTAAATGACTTGCCCAGGGTCACACAGCTAGTAAGTGTCAAGTGTCTGAGTCCAGATTTGAACTCAGGTCCTCCTGAATCCAGGGCCAGAGCTTTATCCACTGTGCCATCTAGCTGCCTCTGATCTTTTCTTTCTTAAAGAGATTTTAATTGATATCTTTCATTTTTATATCACCTATGCAATAGGATTTTTCTCTCTTCCTCTTCTAAGGGAGCCATCCTTAAAAACAAAGTTTTTTTTTTTTTAAGGGAAGAAGGTGGGGTAGAAATCGACAATACCAATCAATATATATGAAAAAAAATCTGGGGGCAGCTAGGTGGCACAGTGGATGAAGCACTGGCCCTGGATTCAGGAGGACCTGAGTTCAACTCCAACCTCAGACATTTGACACTTAGTAGCTATGTGACCTTGGGCAAGTCACTTAGCCCTCATTGCCCTGCAAAAAAAAAAAAATCTGACATTATAAACAGAGCTTCATTCCTGTGAGGACCTCTACCTGCACAAGGGATTGTGGGAAAGTGTTTTCTCATATCTCTTTGGGGGGGGGGCAAGCTTGATTTTTACACTGTGGCTACATTTAAAATTTAATTGTTTTGTGGTTGTCATTCTTTACATTGCTGTATGTGTATATATGTGTATTTGGAGAGAGATTGTAATAATCATGTATATTTATATGTGTATGTATTGTTATGTGTATGTATATTAATATATGTGTATTGCTTTACTTACTTTGTGAATTTCACTTTACATCAATTCATCTAATTATTTTTTGAGACTGAGTCTTCCTACCTCATCCAGATTGGAAGTACAGTGGCCGCTCAGAGGATGGATCTCACTTATGTTTGTCATAGAAGTTTTAAATCTACTCCATTTCTGACCTGGATAAGTTTGTTACTCTTTAGGAAGCTTAGTTTGTCCCAACTCACCACCCCACCCCCACCCCCCATATTCATTTCAAACTTACTGTGGACGCTTGATCAGCATTAGCTCACTGCAACTTAGAATTCTCAAGCTCCAAAAGTCGGTCATCTTCAGCCTTCCCAGGTGAAGGTACTAGAGGCATATACCACCATGCTTGGCAGTTCATATAATTTTTCCCATGCTTCTCTGTATTCATTTACTGTTTCTTTAAACACGGTAACATTCTATTCCATTCATATGCCCCAATTTGTTGAGCCTTTCATTACTCAATCAATGTGTCTCTACTGTGTTTACAATTCTTTGCTATCAAAAATAGTGTTACTATAGACATTTTGGCTAATATGTATCCTTTCTTTCCCAATGATCTCTTTAATTACCTTTTCCTAGTCCTCCTTGACTTCAACCTGGCAGTTCAGCAAAATTAAGCAACATGTCAACCAAGTCTAAAAGAATATGCCATTCACCAACACATCAACCAAGTGTAAAAGGATATGAGGAAAGTGCTTTTCTCCTCTCTTCTTTGGACTCAAGCTAAAACCTTATATGATACTATGTACAGTTTGGGAGGGGGAGGGTTGTTTCTATTCCATACATTTATATTGTTGAATCGGTTTTGTGTATCATTTTCCTGCTTCTCATTACTTTACTTTGCATCAATTCATAGGTCTTACCACTAAAATACAGTTTATGTTCCTTCTATTCTCTTCCAGAAACAAGAATCTTATCAACATTAATGCCAAAGGCTTATTGTTGCTTATATTCTCCAGGTAAGCATCTCGAGACAGTAACAGCCTTTAGAGAATATATCTGGCACGGATTTTGCCCTTCTTTCACAGAACTATCTTGGCCACATTTCTTCAGGCATTGTCAAAGAGATCAGGACAAAGGACAGGAATGTCTGCTGATCCAGCAGAAACCCCTCAGTGTTACCCTCCTCAACCCCCCTGTTTTTCCCCGACCTTGGGACTGGCAGAGGGGGGCTGATATGACTCATAGACACACCCTTCCAACTGAAGGGATTGTGGAGAAGATAAAGGAGATGCTGAAAAGGTGTGAGAATTCACAAAAGCAAGAGAGCAGCAGCAGCAACTTAAACATTTCTTAGAAGAGACTGGGTGGAAGCTGGAGAGAAGATATGGAAGGCAGCTGCCATGAAATTGTCTGTGCTAGACTCTGGGTAGAGACTATGTGGTGAGTATGATTTGAAAGCTGTATTGGTTG
The DNA here is from genome assembly GCF_019393635.1 of Dromiciops gliroides. Taxonomy (NCBI): domain Eukaryota; kingdom Metazoa; phylum Chordata; class Mammalia; order Microbiotheria; family Microbiotheriidae; genus Dromiciops; species Dromiciops gliroides. Next base: position 158,778,272 of record NC_057861.1, on the reverse strand, counting down.
AGGTAGAGCTTTCACTGATGACAATTTCAGGTTGCAGCTAGAGGCTAGTCACTTTTATTTCTTCTCCCCTTCCTCTAAGCAAAGATGGTAATTGTGGCCTTTATTTCAATCTGGACTGCTACTTCAGAATGTATCAGGAAGAGGGGTATATGTGATGGGAAATGCCCCAGGAAGGATGACTTTACTCAATTTGGGGAATGTTTAAAAGAGGAAAAATAAGATGGCATGGTAGAGTGGTAAAATAGCATTGGTTCTGAAATCAGAGGATGTTGGTCCAAATTCCAGCATTGTCATTTATCATTTGTTTGACATTGGATGAATCCATTAAGTTCTCTAGGTCTCAATTTGTTCACCTGTAAAATGGAGTTTAACTAGATGGGCTTGAAGTTCCCCAACAACATTAAATCTATAAACTAGGCACGATTCTATGATCCTTTGTATCCATGACTTCATTGCCTTGACTGGAGAAACCTGTGGCTTTGGAAATATAAAAGAAAGGAAATAGTCTTAAAATGAAGAGGAATGGAGTTAGGGGGTCCAACCTATAGTTTTTGGTTGCAACTACTTGAAATTTCATATTTGAATCAGGAACAAATGACTGATCAGTGAATGTTCTCATACACAATGTGAATTTTAAAGTCATTGCTTTTAAAACAAAACTGAATTACAGGTGAAACTAAAGAGAGTATTAGTAACAAGAAGAAGAGAGGGAAAGGGAGAAATTTGCCAAATTTGGAATTAAATTGGAGGTTTTCATACTATTTTTGTACTGATTTTTAATTTGTCACACATTAAAATAAACAAATCAATCTCTAAATTCTTAACTAAATGATTTTCATGAAGTTTTTCCCAGTCTGTGACATACTGTGAGAGTTAGTTTCTTCATGTCCTCTTGCTTTTCTAATCAGACCCAAGGGCAATGATATTATCTCTCTTGATTTATTCATTTATTCATTATTTATTTTCCTATTTCTAAAATGCACCATTGTATAGCGTCTGGGCATGTGTACAAAAATTACCCCACAATTAACTCAAGAACTGTCTACACTAAATCACTGAGACTCCCTTTTTTCTTCCTCTCAGCACTGGTGGAAATTAATAAACTAGAGACCCATTTATCATTCAGCTTTAGGTGGATAGAAGTAGAAGGAAAAGATTTTTTTTTCCAATCTCATCCAGATTATTTTTTGCTTTGGGACCACACTAGGGTAAAAAGGACATGCTGGGAGCCTAGAGACCAATGAAGTTAGAGTTTGACAGATCAACAGGGAAAAGAAATTCCTTAAAGGGAAGGGCCCTCCACTGAGAAGCAGAGAATGCAGCTAGTGGTAAAATAATTATTCACGACTTTTACACAATTTGGTTTTCAGCAGAATTCATTGTCTCCATTCCAAGAGGAAGTAAAAGCTTGGGAAGTAGGGCTGGAGAAAAGAACAGGGGGAGAGACACATTTCTGTCTCCTAGTCTGTGCCATTTGGGGACAATCTGTCAGACTGTTTCTTGCGCATGGTTGTGGGAATAAAAATGATATGCCATGGGAAGTCTCCCTGAGTCACTGTTCAATTATGTCCAGGCACTTAAAATAACATCAGGTTTCAGAATGACATCCAGCTGCCACTTCCGTGACAGCTCATTAGGAGACCTAGAGGTTGTGGGCTGGGGAGCAATGGGTACTATTTCACGTCCTTTGAATGTGGGAGGAAAGGAATTCATGCAGACACTACACTAGGAATAGGTGAAGCAAGAGGAGCTCTATGGACTGAGGGAGAGAGCCAGCTGATGCCGTTTGGAGTGGTTGCAAGAGTGGCACTAGATCACTCTGGGAGCTATGGGTATCCACTAAATTGCCTCTTAAATATGTGGCAGTAAAGGGATATAGAAAAACAACCCCTTGAAACAGAACAGGGAAATCAAGGAATCCCATTTGGCTTCTTATCCTAACTAGCTAACTTTAATATACACCTTTTTATAGGCCTGTTTCTTCCGGTTTCATACCCCTTGTTACTCATGTAGACTATGTCTTACCAATTCGCTATTGAATATATCTTATGAAAACAAATGAGTATTGAAGTTAAGCTATGCAATGTCTATAATTTTTCACCCTTGCAAAAGGGCAAATATCTTTGAAAGAGTAGGGAGTGACATTTTAAAAAGATATTGGCATATTTTTAATTAAACACATTTTTTTTTTGGCAGGGCAATGAGGGTTAAGTGACTTGCCCAGGGTCACACAGCTAGTAAGTGTCAAGTGCCTGAGGTCGGATTTGAACTCAGGTCCTCCTGAATCCAGGGCCGGTGCTTTATCCACTGCACCACCTAGCTGCCCCTGATATTGGCACATTTTGATTTAAAACTACAAATATTTCCCAGCAAATGTTCCTTTCCATGTATCTGTGATATCAGTGATGTGGGTACTTAGTGTAAATATCACATTGTCTTGTGAATATGGAGGGGAGAAGGAGGGAGAGGAGGAAGGAAGGAAGGAAGGAAGGAAGGAAGGAAGGAAGGAAGGAAGGAAGGAAGGAAGGAAGGAAGGAAGGAAGGAAGGAAGGAAGGAAGGAAGGAAGGAAGGAAGGAAAGATGTATATTAAAGTCCCACTTCTGGCACCTACTATCTGTATTATGACCCTGGATAAATCACTCAAAATCTCAGCACTCCAGGCAATCCTCTAAAGTTATAAGTTGCAGAAGAGACATTGGTAGAAAAAGAGTTCACTCATCTACCATTTCTCTATATCAATGTAGTCATAGATCTACTCCCATCTTTCCCCACCCCAATACACATACTCACACACACACACACACGCATATGCACACACACACATATACACATACTGATGGACCAGCATCTCCAACAGCCCCTACAACTGCATATCATAACCCAGATAACAGGTGTTCTTCCCCTTGGTTTTTCATATGTGACTGAAATTCTCTCCCTCTTCATTGCCATCTCCTGATTTTCCTGGTCTCCTCTAAGTCCCAATTAAAATTCCATATTCTACAGAATGTCTTTCCCAACCCCTCTTGATTTTAGTACCTTTCCTTTTAAAAATTATTTCCTATTTATCATATATATATATATATATATATATTGTTCATACATATTTGTTTGCTTATTGTCTCCTCCATTAGATTGTGAGCTCCTTGAGGGCAAGGATTGTTTTTTGACTCTTTGTATATCCCCAGTGCTTAGCACAGTGCCTGGAACATAGTAAGCACTTAATAAATGTTTATTGAGGGGCAACTAGGTGGCACAGTGGATAGAGCAATGGCCCTGGAGTCAGGAGGACCCAAGTTTAAATCCTGCCTCAGACACTTGACACTTACTAGCTGTGTGACCCTGGGCAAGTCACTTAACCCCAATTGCCTCACCAAAAAAAAAAAAAGTTTATTGGATGACTAACTAACTGATATAATCAACATAATGTATTTTATAGACACAAGCATCTGGAGAATTTCAGCATCTAGGAAATTCCTCTCCTATTCTGTGTCTGCATTATTTTATTTAGACTTTCTGACAATGAAAAAAGTCTTTGTCATGTACCTCCTTGCTTTGTGTTTTGCTTGATATTAATATTTGTAGGATAAAAAATTATCTTTCAAGAACTCTACCAAAGTAAATATTTATTATATTCAATGACTATAATAACCACAGTGGCATATCATATTCTCTATGCCTTTCAGTTAATTGTGTAATGTGAAAAGATGTTCTCCTCTAGAAAATTATTTAGGAAAGTCTACTATTCCTTTCTCATGCCTTCGCCAAAGATGCTCTCGATTGTCATAGATTATTCCTTTTTTTGTTTTGTTTTGTTTGTTTGTGTTTTGTGGGGAAATGGGGGTTAAGTGACTTGCCCAGCAGCTAGTAAGCAGCTAGTAAGTGTCAAGTGTCTGAGGCAGGATTTGAACTCAGGTACTCCTGAATCCAGAGCCAGTGCTTTATCCACTGCGCCACCTAGCCTCCCCCCCCCCCGATTATTCTTATAAAAAGTTTGAAGGGATGATAAAGGAAGGATATGGTTCAGTAAATGTTAATATTTCCTGTCATATTTTTTCAATAATAAGATCTGTATCACCCTCCCTCTTCTTAAGGATCTCACAATCTAATGAGGGAAGCAAATGCATAAAAAAGAAGCTAAAAAGGGCAGATGGGAGGGAGGGGGAGTACCTGTGGCCAAGGGCATGATGAAGTCCTGCAGCTGAGGGTGGAAAATAAAAAGTTCATTTCGTTTTGTAGAATGATAAGTTTCTGGAGATGATGGAGTCAAGGAAAGTGGCTGTATGGGAAGTAAATTCTTCTTGATTGATTTATCAAGAAAAGACCTCATCACACTAGTCCTTTTATTTAATTTTCAGTTATATGCTTAAATCACTTTAATATGATTTTAGTTATTTAGGTCTAACACCAAGCTTTCTATTTTCTTTTTACTGCTTCTTAGGCTTCTTTGTCATGTTGGCTATCCCCCAAAAGCTATCCAATATTTGAGGATCTTTGTGGATCAGCTCCTACCAAACACCATGGCTCACTAGCCATTAATGCTGTGCTTAATTCTACCAGCCAACCATAAGAAACATCAGTTAAAAAATAAAATACTTCTAATTAAATAATACAAAGAATAAAATGACAAGAAAAGGTTTCCCTTTGGCCATATGGGGTACACTCTCCCATATGTTGGGGAAGGCACATACAGAAAGAAAATGTGATCAGGTAATATGCAGAAATAGTATCCAGAGAAAAACCCTATGTGGCCATGTCACATGTGTGGAAGGCATATTCATATGGAGACATGGCCAAGGAAACCCACAGGGTTTCCATTTTTCAAAGTAATCTGGTGCTCTTCAGTCACAGTTACTGAGAAGCAGTAACTGGAAAGCCTTACCTGACAAAAGCTAATACCATTAATGCATACTCCAGGCTTTCAGCCATTATACTTTGGACCATGCAACTCCCCAGCCATTTTCAAACCATTCCACCAGGACGCAAGTCATCATCCTCATCATCTTCATCCTCCTCATCCCCCTTCTACCAGAACCAGAACTCTGCCTCTTGGCTTTAATAGGTGAGATTTTATCTATATTTTACCTAGAAACAAGTTTCCATTTCATTTCCCAGATCATGTGGGCATGAAATATTCCCTCCACACCTTGCTTATTAAGTGTTTCTCTCTTTCTACCATCACGGTGTAAGATGTTTGAGGTGAGGAACTGTCTTGATTGCTTGTATTTAATCCCCTGTGTTAAATATAGTGCTTGGAACGTTGTAAATGGTAAATATGTGCTTTTTTATTCATTCACCATACCCATCTGGGAAGCCAACTGAATATATCAAAATAAGATTGTCTGTTCTTTTTATTGACTTTGGAGCTAAATTGAGGTCTTTGGTCATGAAAAACTGTCTGACTTAGAATGAGAAGATTTCTTGGAATTTCCATTAAGTTCTTAATAATGTGTCTATGGCACTAAAACCCATTTCAGGGACTTCCTATCTACTTCCCTTCCTACCTCCATCCTCCCCAAACCAGAGGAATTGTGCAGAAGACTAGTGTGATGAAGTCTTCCTCACTCCCAAGATCCTCTATGATTAGCATACCAAAAAAACCCCAAAATCCCTAGGGTAAAAAATAAAAGAGCAGGTTCTATATTCCTAACTTTATACATATCTATAAAGACCAAAATTATGGATCCTTTCTGTGTTGCATTCTAGCTAGCCCAACCTTCTCTCTCATCTCCCTACATTGCTTATTTTAAGAGGTAATAATGCATAATCTCTCATTATACTTCCCTATAAGATCTTACAAATATATTTATATTCTGAATCCATCTTACACTTAGCCACCATAGCTCCTTCAATTTACTGGCTGAAGTAGTTTCTAATTTCTTTTGGCCTTTGATTCCCATATAAAAAGGTATTAACCTATATTTGCATCTGTTATTTTATTCATCTCCTATTTTTTCAGATTGATTAAATAGGTCAGATTGGATTTTCCTCAATTGTACATCATATTATCTTTTCATTTATATTTTTCTATTTTGATATTGATTTAAAAAAAAAATCTTTAATGGGTAGGTTGTATGACTCTATACAGATAGCTGATTCCAAAATGATTCTCACGTCTGAACCAGTCATTTCATGTCCATTAAAGTATAATCAATTTTATTTTTTGTGACATTATTTAGTACTTGTCATGTTAAGCACCTCCCAAGTCTCTTTTCAAAGAAAATTTTCTTAATATATTTGAAATATGGGTTAGTTTCTCTATAGTATAAAAGCATTTGAATTTTTCTGTGGTTTTGTTTCTTACTCTTTTTTAAAAAAAATAATTAATTAATTTATTTTTTGGTGAGGCAATTGGGGTTAAGTGACCTGCCCAAGGTCACACAGCTAGTAAGTGTTAAGTGTCTGAAGCCAGATTTGAACTCAGGTCCTCCTGACTCCAAGGCTGGTGCTCTATCCACTGCGCCACCTAGCTGTCCCTTGTCTCTTACTCTTGATCCATGTTTTCCAGAATATTTTTCACCATCTTCCCTTAAATCCACCTCTGAACTCACATGACTGAGTATAGAGTGATTCAATTTTGGGGGTGTGAAGTTCTTCAAAGATTTTTCTCTATCTCTTCCTCCTCTGCAACAGATGTTTACTCATAAACTACAATTGTTTGCACAGGGGTCTTCTCATAGATGCTTTTCCTGAATACAATAATAGAAGATAACCAGTCCATGAAATGACGTTTTTGGTTATATCTGTGGGGGAACAGGACAATGAGGGTCCAGACCTTAGAGTAAGCATAAGATGTTTTGCCTGGAACCAATGCCTGTAAAGACCTGATGAGCCTACTTTGGGGCATGCATAATAAAAGAATCCTGCTCCCCACTTCAGAGCACAGGCAGGTGCTGTTTCTTATTGTTTTACTGTGGGGTGACAAAAAACCTAATGGGCTCCTGAGTCAGAGCTGAGCATTCATACAAAAGGAGTGAACCAGCTTTAGCTCTCTTCCATGCAGATTTTGACTGAGAAAGATGAGTCTCTGGGTGGGAAGAGGGAAAGAGTTGGCAACTACCTTAGCTCCCCCCCTATGCCCCCCACCAAGTTCACCTTTCTCACCCAGTGGCCACGTGGCCATGCATCCACAGTGCCTCTTTTTATTTTTTCTCTTTGTGTTAATCTCTCATTGATCTTAGGTGGAGCACCTGAGATAGGAGGCCAAAAGAGCCATAAAGGTACCCTGAGCTACCAGATCTAGTAGCATCAGTAGCTGAATCTGGTGAGGAGCCAGCCCTGAGGAGTGACTTGCTTGATTCAGCCCAACTGAGCAGCTGGAACACCATAACCTGCAATCAAGAGAGTGACTCCTCTATTGGTTATTCCACACCCCAAAATGAAGTTTGGAGTGAAGTAAAAGGATAAAAAGGACTTTAAGGGTTAAGAAGTAATCCCCCTTCCCTAGGGAATATTTCAGAAAAGCCATAGTAAATCTGAGCCCACTTTCCCCAGGGAATGAGTTGGTGTGTATGAACAACAGTGTGTCTCACAGTTTGGGAAAAGAGGTGCAGGTTATTGCATTTACATTTTTATACAATCTCAGTAAATAGCTTTTTGCAAAAGCTAATAGAACAGATTTGGGGAAGATGTTAATTGGGTAAATGATACTGAGAGGAATGTGTAAGGGCCTTGTAAACAATAATACTATAAAGTTCATGACCCCTTGAGATTATCCAGGACCAGATAGAGAGAAGCAACCAGCTGTCCCCAGGGATCCAACTTTCTACTATGAGTGAAAGTAAGGAGAGTGAAGCACAAAAATGATAATACACTTGGATAGATTTTTTTTAAAGAATAAACATTTTTATTTATAGTTTGGGGTTTCAATTTTTGTCCCTTATTCGCTCCCCTTCTCCCTCTCTGAGGTGGCAAACAATCAGATATGGATTTTACATATATGATTATGTAAGACATTACCATATTTGTCATTTTGTACAAGAAAACTTGATTTTAAAAAATGAAAGAAAGTGAAAAATAGCATGCTTCAGTCTGCTCCATCAATATCAGTTCTTTGAAGGTGGATAGTATGTTTCATCAATAGTCCTTTGGGGTTGTCTTGTATCATTGTATTGTTGAGAATAGTCAAGTCATAAACAGTTCTTCATCAGACCATATTGCTGTCTCTGTACATAATGATCTCTTGGTTCTGCTCACTTCAGAATACATCATTTCATACATGTCTTTCCAGGCCGTTCTGAAGTCATCCTGCTTGTCATTTCTTATAGCACAATCATATTCCGTCACCATCATATACCACAGTTTGTTTATCCATTCCCCAATTGATGGGCAGTCCTTTGATTTCCAATTTTTAGTCATCACAAAAAGAGCTGCCATAAATATTTTTGTACAAATAGATCTTTTTCTCTTTTGGGGGATGTGTTTGGGATATAAACCTAGCAGTGCTATTGCTGGATCAAAGGGCATACACAGTTCTATAGCCCTTTGGGCATAGTTCCAAATTGCTCTCCAGAATGGTTGGATCTTTTCACAACTCCACCAACAGTGGATTAGCATCCCAGCTTTTCCACATACCCTCCAACATCCAATAGATGCTACCAACTTATTTTGTCCCTTCTACAAGAACCTATGAGCATCCTTCCAGTTAGCTAAAACTTCCATTTATTAAAGTTCAGAACACCATCAAAACAGAATATATAGTTCATTAAAAGAAGGGAAGTATGTATCCTTTAACTATGTTAGTTTGGTATAGAATGAAATGGAAAAGCAATTAATAAATGATTACTATATGCCAAGCACTGTGCTAAGAAGAAAAGATAGAAATGAGATAGTACCTATTCTCAAGGAATTCACATTTTAAATAGGGGCCATAATACATAAAGGATGCATGTTCATGTTCTGTTCTTGGCAGATAGAAAGGCCAGGTATTATTTGGATTCTGCCATGATTCCATTCATGGCAGATAACGAGGAGTATTAATGTGGTGCTGTCAGTTAGCCAAATAACATTTATTAAGCATCACTGCATTCTATGCACTGAGCTAAATGATAGGGATAAGAAAGACAAAAAGAAGTCTCTGCTCTCAAGGAACTCTTAGTCTAATGAGGGAGACAATATGGAACCAAATACGTACAACAGAGGCATTATAAAAAAATAGATTTGGGGTAATTTCAGACAGAAGGCACTAAGATAAAGAAGGACTTGGAAAAGCTCCTTGCAGAAGTTAATACTTTAGCTAAGAATTGAAGGAAATTAGTGAAGCTAGGAAGGAGAGATAAAGAGGGAGATCATTCCAGACATGGAAGATGACCAGTGGAGTGTTATGTGTCAGGAACATGATGAAGAGGCCAGTGTCACTAGATTGCAAAGTATGTGCAGATGCATGTTGTTAGTAGACTGGAAAAATTGGAAGGTGCCATGTTATGAAAGGCTTTAAAAGCCACATAGAGAATTTTGTATTTGATTCTAGAGTCAATATGGATCTACTGGATTTCATTGAATAAGGAGATCATAGGGTTAAATTTTAGAAAGATCCATTTGATAGCTGATTGGAGGAATGGATTTGGGTAAGGAGAGACTTGATTTGTTTGTTTGTTTTTGGTGAAGCAATTGGGGTTAAGTGACTTGCCCAGGGTCACACAGCTAGTACATGTCAAGTGTCTGAGGCCAGATTTGAAATCAGGTCGTCCTGAATCCAGGGGCGGTGCTTCCACTGCACCACCTAGCTGCCACCTAGCTGCCCCCTAAGGAGAGACTTGAGGTAGGAACCAGAAGACCATTGTGACAGTACAGGTATGAGGTTTTAAGGGCCTGCCCCAGGGTTGTTTCAGTGTCAAAGAAGAGAAGAGGGCATATATAAGAGATGCTGTGAAGTTAACAATGGCAAAATTTAACCAGTGATTGGATATAGGATATGAAAGTGAGAAGTCATGGATGACACCTCATTTGCAAATCTGAGTAACTAGGAGGGTGTTGGTACCTTCAACAATAATAGGTCATTTAGAAAAAGGGGAGGGTTTTTGGAGAAAGAGAATTAATTCAGTATTGGACATGTTGAGTTTAAGATGTCTACAGGTCATCCAATGAAGATATGAGACTGGAGGTTGAAAGAAAGATGAAGGTTGGAAAAATAGATCTGAGATTCATCTATATAGAGATGAGAACTGACCATGGGAACAGATAAAATCACCAAGTAATACAGTATAGAGGGAGATGAGAAGTCCCAGGACTGAAGCTTGGGAGAACGTCATTATTAGCAGGCATGATGACATGGATAAAGATCTATCAAAAGATAGAGGAGTGGCCAGACAGGTAAGAGGAGAACCAGGAAGGAGAAATATCACAAGAACTGCAAGAGAAAAGTATATCAAGGAGGAAAGGGTGATTGACTGTTCAAAGGCTGAAGCGAGGTCAAGAAGGATGAGGACTGAAAAAAGGCTGCTAGATTTGACAATTAAGAGATTACTGGTAACTTTGAGAAGAATAGATTCAGTTGATTTATGAGGGTGGAAGTTCTATGAGATTTTATTGCCTCTTATTGACGACTTAATATTTACTTTGCTTTGACTCTGCTTTCTTTATATCACTTGAAACAGGTCTCCCTTAGTCATTCTGAATTTTGAATATTCATAGGTACTGATGGTACCATCATATTTTAATACATATATTTGGTATAATTTGTTCAGTCTTTCCTCAAATGTTGGGCAAATATTTTGTTTCCAGCCTTTTATTATTATAAACAATATTTCTATGAAAAATTTCCTACAGCTGAGTCTTGCTGCAAATAACATCCTTTGGGTATAATCCCAGTAGTGGGATTTCTGGGTCAAAGGATATGAACAGTTTAGTAACTTTCTTTGCATAAGTCCAAATTGTTTTCCAGAACTCATTTACAGTGTTACTAGTAGTGAATATGAACATATGTAACTTCCTACAATCACCTGGGTCAATGAGTTCTCTCATCTATTAACATCTTTGCTAGCTTAATGGGCATAAAGTAATATTTCAGGATTTTTGAAATTTAAATTTCTCCAATTATTAGTGATTTTGAACATTTTTTCAGATGATTATTGATAGTTTCTATTTCTTCTTTTGTGAGACATTCTTTGACCACTTCTTTGTTGGGGAATAGTTCTTAATCTTAGATGTGTCTGTCAACTTATGATTTGTTTTTTGACAAAATATGGGTTGACTTATAACAAACATTTTCTTTATGGTAAAAGATGAAAAAAAATAAACTTTGGAATAGATGTGGGAAAGCAAATACTAAGTGACCAATGATGCCACTATAAATTAGCACAATCATCTGGGGAATTTTTTTCGGAATTATGCAAGGAAAAGTTACTAAATTGTTCATAAACTTTGACCCACCAATTTCACTACTAGGTTTCAATCTCATGGTGGTCAGTGACAAGAAGAAAGGATTCATATGTACAAAAATCGTCATAGCAGCACTATTTGTAGTAGCAACAACAAACTCTGTGCCCAACAATTGGAGTAAATTATGGACAAATTATGGTATTTGAATGTAACACAAAATTATTGCACCTTAAAGAATAACCAAATGTGAAAGAACTCAGAGAATCCATCAACAAACATTTATTAAGCACTTATGTGTCAGGTATTGTGCTTGATGCTGGGAACACAAAAATGAAAAATAATAAGCCCCGTCCTGAAGGACATCAAATTCTATTGGGGCAGATAACATGTATAGGTATACTGTATATATGTATAGGGATGTAGATATAGATATGTAGATATGTATGTAAATATATAAATATATACCTTTATGTATAAAACCAGATTGCATCCCATAGAACTTGTGCAGATTGTCCTACCTGCTTCTGGATAGTGAAGCATGCTAACTCCCTGCTAAAGGGCTTTGTATTTTGAGATGACAAAGAGATATTATTGGTCACTTAGCCCTGTAAAGGCAATGGGGAAGAGGTTGCATTAGCTAAAAAAAGAGAAACAATTTCTGGCTTACTCTCCTCTTTCAACTCTATAGGATAAGTAGCAAATAATTCTCCCATTTAAAAAGGTAGGGAAAAGAAAGTTGCCATTGCTTCCCCCAACCTGGCAACAAGGCTCCCAAGTGGCAGCTAGAGGAAGACAAACTTGAATTTGGGTTTCTGGCTGCCCCTTCAGTTTTGAGTCCTTTCCCTGAATACAGGTGCCTACATGTTGATTTATAAATCAATGTGCACCCAGGTTTTCAAGTAATCATGTGAATTTGAGAGGTCCAGAAATCTTGGGTCCACTGGTTAGAACTGTCAGAGATATCAAGGGGAACTTCTGCATCAGAGAGAATACCACCAGCAGGTCTCAATCTTTGGACTAATTTGCCAGAAGTCATAAACCTGAAGGGAAATGTTTGCACAATGCACAGCCAAGGAGAAACAAATAAATGTCTATTCATCGGGGGCAGTTAGGTGGCGCAGTGGATAAAGCACCGGCCCTGGATTCAGGAGTACCTGAGTTCAAATCCAGCCTCAGACACTTGACACTTACTAGCTGTGTGACCCTGGGCAAGTCACTTAACCTCCATTGCCCTGCAAAAAAAAAAAATGTCTATTCATCAATCCTACAAAATGCTTTTTTTTTTTTTTGAGGGTTTTAGGCATCAAACTCCTGAAGAATATAACAGTATTATGAAGTTACTAAATTCTGGTTTAGGTCTTTCTGTCACAGTGTACTTGTGGGTACTTTTGTATGTTAGGCACTCCTACTGTATAGAGGAAACAAATAGCTGTCCCATATATGATTCATATTAACACTATGTACTTTCTATTCCTCACTTGGAAAGAACATGAGACATAAGCCACACCTGAGCTTTAAGTAATTTCCACCACCCCCACCCCCACCAGGGCACTGAGGTGGGAGTGTATCAAGCCAAAGTATCTGAACTTCAGACTCTTGAGAACTGAACCCTGTCACTATGTATGTGGGTCTGGAGCACCTTAGTAGAGAAGCAGAGGGCTCAGTGCCTCCAGCTCATTGGGTCCAATTCTTCAATATACAAAATAGAGGTATAAAAATATAGGATGATGTATGAAAAAATGCAGAATCAAAAGAACAATATACACAATGACCACACAATGAACAAAGTGATACAAAAGTACTATGGTGGAGAGGAAAGAGAAATGGATTTGACTTTGGGATCTGGGTTCAAATCTGCTTTTACCGATCTGTGTGTTCTTAGATAATCACTTTACCTTCTCTGAGCCTTAGTTTTCTCATCTGTACAATTGAGAATTAGACTAGATGACTCCTAAGGTGTCTTCTATCTTTATCTGACAACAATGTAAATGCAGGTAACACTGATGATCAAAAACCCTATAGGTCAGATACAATGACCAATGTTGGTACCAACTTATTAAACTTACAGGGTACATCCTTCCTTTCTGTTTACGAGCCATGAACTAGAAAAGCAGGAGATTACTTATACCATAATTCTAAATTACAATCAGTCAGTTTTGTTTAATGGTTTTTAGGGTTCTATTTGGGAGTATGTTTGAGTATGTCTGTTGAGATATGTCTTCAGTGTCAAAACAAGATGTGTCAATAAAAACTCCCAAAGTTTAAAAATGATCTTGTATTTTCCAGGTAGGAGTTCGGACCAGATATACCATAGGACCAAACTTGGCTGGGTAGAAAGAGCACTGACTTTGTACTAAGAAACACTAGGTATTCAGCATCATGTTTTCTTCCCTTTTCACTTACTGCCTATCTGACTTTGGACCAAACACTTAACCTCTCTGAGACTCATTTTCCCCACATGTAAAATGAGGAGGTTTGGTTGTCTTGGAGAGTTCTTTCCAGCTCTAAATTATGATTCTAGCATAATCATTATTCTAAATTATATTAGAATCTGATGGACTTTCACAAATTCTTGTATATAATCATTAATTGCTCATCTACAGTTTGGAAGCATCTCTGATGGCTTCAGTCAAGCTTATATGAGACCTTCTAGTTTGATTCACTGACTCATAAACTTGACCTCTGTTTTAATTCCAATTTCTATCCTTATATCCATTGAATTTACTTTGGACCATGGAGTACATATAATCTGTGAAAAAGCTAAGGTAAACAAATTGCTTACTCTAGGGTCAGGCTCAGACCACAATCATGAAGCAGATGAAGTTACAATCTGGCACATTCTTACTTTCTTGCCTTTCTTCACCTTTACTATAAAAATATTAGTACTTTTTGGTTGACCTTTGGAGCATCCCCATGATTGGTATTTCTTTGACTCTAATAGTTCCACCACAAGTCCTCACTTAGTCCAGATATGGTGACCTGACTGACCTCAAACTGAAAAGTGGCAGAATCTTATTGAATCTTATTCATCCCACCATGGAATATAGGACCACAGCATGCAGCCTTTTTTCAAACATCACATTGAACTTCTTTCATGTAGTCATGGCCTGAGAATAAATTCTTATTTTAAAATGTTAGTAAAAGTAAAATATATTGAAATATAAGGAGTTCTGCTACTGGCTTAAGAAAATAAAACAAAGCCCCCCCAAATTCAGAGAAACACATTAGGGATTTAGAGGGGATCAAAAAGTCCACAATGGATCAGTCATGTGTCAAGTTCAAAAGCTGTTTTAATTTTGTACTAACAGTAGGGAAACCTCAATTCTATTCCCAGCACTCTCTTCCTCTGAATAAGCCTCTTCACTTGAACTAGATGTTCTTTGTCTAGATAATGAGAAAAAGTGGACTTGCCATTTTTCTAGCCTACTGGGATTTACTAAGATTATATGGATGATTATTATGACATACTTTAAACTCACTTCTCCAGGAATCAAAACATAGTTCTCACCTAAAAGGAAGTGCATTTAAGATTATGACACCTAGCTACAGTCAGCATGATATATGTATGCTCACAGAGAGAAAATTGAGAAATGGGTAGTTTATTTGGGGGACACGGTCAAAGTCCCTTAGTCTGGCCTCCTTGCTCCTATTTTTTTTTCATCTCTCCCAATTGGTTTATGTCAGTGCCTTAGTTTGCTTTGTTATAGGGCTCATTAGGACTTACCTTCTTGAGTTTGACACTTGCCTTCAAAAGAGCAGTCTCAGGTAGTGGATAGAGCACTGTACTAGGAATTAGAAACCAGGGTTTGAGTCTTAGTTCTTTTTTTTTTTTTTGGTGAGGCAATTGGGGTTAAGTGACTTGCCCAGGGTCACACAGCTAGTAAGTGTCAAGTGTCTGAGGCTGGATTTGAACTCAGGTCCTCCTGAATCCAGGGCCGGTGCTCTATCTACCGCACCACCTAGCTGCCCCCTGAGTCTTAATTCTTAATTTGAAATTTTTACTATCTGTGGAAGTATAGGCTTATTTTTTTCATTTCTCTGTTTCACTTGCTGTATCTGTTAAATGGGAGTAAAGATATGATCCTGGCCTTGTCAACAAGGATGCTGTAAAGATTAAAAGAGATAATACATGCAAAATACTCTGAAGTGTTACATAAAGACACTCTTCTGTTTCTAATCATTTCCCCCAAAACATAAAATAATTATCCTGTGACTTCATTCCATGAAAGTGGGACAACATGGTGGTCTAGCTAATCTGATAAACCAGTCTTCGATAATTTATTAATTACTCACCTCAGACGCCATATTTGTAACCTGTTTGAATAATGCATTTGCATGGCAATACTTAAAGGAATGCCAAATGATGAAATTCTCAGGCATGCAATAACAATTCATACATTCATAAATATTTATGAAAAGTATCTAGAAGATACTGTGCTAAGTGCTAGAGATAACAAAGGAATATTTGGTATAGACCACATACTTAAAGATCTAACAATCTAATATGGGAAAAAGACATGTACACAAAACTATGGGGAAGTGTAATAAAGACAAAGGAGTCCTATAAGAAATTTGATGATAGAGGATTGCTTTCACCTGTAATTATGGTGGTAAAGTTTTAGGGAAGATTTAATGAAGGAGAAGGGGCTTGAGGTGAAACACTAATTTCTACAGCCTCTTTAGAAAGCTTATAGATACTGTTACTGTATCTTTAAGAAACAATGGAGGGGGGCAGCTAGATGGCACAGTGGATAAAGCACTGGCCTTGGATTCAGGAAGACCTGAGTTCAAATCCAGCCTCAGACACTTGACACTTAACTAGCTGTGTGACCCTGGGCAAGTCACTTAACCCTCATTGCCCTGCAAAAAGAAAGAAAGAAAGAAAGAAAGAAACAATAGAGGGGCAGCTAGGTGGCTCAGTGGATAAAACTACCAGCCCTGGATTCAGGAGGACCTGAGTTCAAATCTGACCTCAGACACTTGACACTTACTAGCTGTGTGACCCTGGACAAGTCACTTAACCCTCATTGCCCCACAAAAAAAAAAAAGCAATAAAATGCTGGAAAGTAACATTAACCATTATTCTATGAGAAGTCTATGAGAGTTTAACTGTTGTTCTGGGGCGGCTAGGTGGCACAGTGGATAAAGCATTGGCCCTGGATTCAGGAGGACCTGAATTCAAATTCGGGCTCAGACACTTGACACTTACTAGCTGTGTGACCCTGGGCAAGTCACTTAATCCTTATTGCCCTGCAAACAAATTAAATAAACAAACAAACAAATAAGTAAATAAACAGATAAATAAATAGATAGATAAATTAAAAAATGAATGAATGAATGAATAAATAGATAAATAATAAATGAATGAATGAATAGATGAATGGATGGATAAATGGATAAATAGATAAATGAATGAATGAATGAAATATAGAAAGAAGATCAGGACAACTTTTCTTTTTTCCAGAGAGAACTATTTTAACTCTTACCTTCTTAATAAACCTGCAGAGACCCCCCCCAAAAAAAATAATAAACCTGAAGAGAATTCTTGAGAAGAGGTTTTAATTGGTATCCTAAACGTACTGAAATGGTAGGACTGTGGTGGTTACCAGCTGTGAGTGATGTTTAAAGATGACATTTGCTATGATCTTTCCAGTAGTTGACATAGTGCAAATAATTATTTATGGCTTTGTTTTAATGTTTGTCATGTTGTTAACAAATTATTACCCAGTAATCTCAATATTTATTCAAGCCTAGGAGATTAGGGGATTTAATATATAGAAAGATGGATGAGGAAACACTTATGGAAAGGGGAGTTTCTCCAGTTTACTAAATAACATTCAATAAACTGGAGTGAGATTTTAGAGATAATTGTTTAATTAATAAACAATAAGTAGGAATTCTATTAATTTGAAAATCCCCTTACTTACCTCCTTGATTAGAATCTGGGACAAGAATAACAGAAATGAGCTAGTAGCTGGAAGAAAAGGGTGACCACCCCAATTATGCTGCACAATGAATGTGATGGCCCCTTGGCCCCTACTAGATGAAAGGAAGAAGCTTCAACAGCTAGAAAGAGCTGGGGAGTTCTGCCAAAATTGAGGAGGGAGGAAGGATTTCCTTTTAGACTTTTTTGTGTTCTTGAGGCTCTGATATGAAGGCTCCATCCATGAGTGACCTTGCAACTCTACTATGTAAAATTCACCTATGAACATAACTGAGTTTGAAGTCAATTTTTAACTTTTCTGAATGGAAATATCTTCTAGCACATTCATGTACTATAGGTCATTTAATCATTTCCCACCTGATGGACGCTTACTTTATTTTTAGTTATTAACCATCCCAAAAGTAACTCAATGAATGTTTTGGGGTTTAGGGCACCTTTCTTTCTGGCATCAACCTCTGTGGCATACATTCCTAGCAAGGGGATCTTTGTTGAAAGATATGACTTCTTAGGTCACTTTTAAAGCATAGTTCCAAATGACTTTCCAGAATGACTGGATTATTCATAGTAGCATATGCCTGCTTGTTGTGAATTAAGAATTTGTTTTTTTTCCCCTTCAGTTTCCTTGTTCTTTCAGATTCTTTCAGAGGCAGGTAGATGATATAAGGGATCAAGCTCTGTGCCTGGAAACAGGAAGATTTGAATTTAAATTTGGCCCTGGACACATACTGGCTGAGTGACCCTGGGAAAGTAATTTAATTTCTATCTCAGATTCTTCAGCTGTAAAATGTAAAAAAAAAACCCCAAAAACAAACAAACAAAAACAAACAAGCAAACCCCTATCTTCCAGAGCTGTCATGAAGATCAAATAAAATAATATTTGTAAAGCACTTAACACAGTGCCCAACACATAGTTTTCCATTAATTCAAGCAGCTTCTTGGTTGTCCATAATCTGTCTGGACTACAGTCATATCTATGACAGATAAAGTAGTTAAGATGCTTAATACATGTTTATTTCCTTCCCTCCTTTAAATGAGCCCCTATTATCTATAATCACAAGCTTATTTTAACTTGAGTCACATATAAAAAGCAATGTGGCAAGGATTCAATATATATTCCTGCTAGGATGGTGACAAGATTATGGCACATTTGTGTGTATATGTGTTTTCATTTGAATTGATTTTATGTTTTATATAGAGAAGCATTTTTCACAGAGAGGTAACTTGCCCAAGGTCACATGGGTGATAAGAGCAGAACTGAGATTTGAACCTCATTCTTCTGGATCCAAAACCAAAATTCTTTCTGCTTCATCACACATTTTCAAAGGCCTAATAGGCATCACTGAAAGGAGATGCCAGAATCTGGAACTTCAAATCTTCTATTTACTATGGGGGTGATCTTGGGTGACTCTCTGAGTCACAGTTTGCTCATCTTATAGGTGAGGGAGTTCAACCAGATTGTGCCTCCACTTCTAAATCCTATGATATATATGGGATGATATGTGCTTCTTAGATCATTCTTACATTTAGCAGGTTCTCCAGTCCTAAAAAGAGTGTCCATTTACAAAAGCTACTTAATGGAAGGTAGTTCAGTCAGTGCTTTTTGCATCTTTCATCTGACAGATGACCAAAAAGGAAAAAGGAAGGAAGGAAGGAAGGAAGGAAGGAGGAAAGAAAGAAAAGTTAGGAACAGGGGTTTATAGTTCCTGAATACCTTCCTATTTCCCCTAGCTATTCCAAACTGGGTTTGTTAACTCTGCTGCCACAAATATCTATTTCCTAAGAGGTCCTTGGGTCTTTGAAAAGGTCACTCTGTGTGCTGGAATTCTAATTTCAAGTTGTAGTTGTATCCTTCATCTCAAGGTATGTTTCTTTCAAATAAATAACAGGCTATCCACTTAACTAAGTGGTGAGGATAGGGTAATTTTGAAAGGTAGGGAGGCCTCCCAAATTCTTTAAAAATGATTTTTTCAACAGAAGGTGGGAAACTAGTCCCTGAGAACTCAATGTGCCCCTGCAAACATTTTTCAGGATTAAGTTACTGACTCCAGCTAACCTTAGCCAATGCAATAGATTTGTCTACTGTCTCCAAAAAAACTTTCTTTGCATGAACTGGTAAATACCACAGATTTTTGTGTTAATCTTTACTTACCTAGCCCTTTGGCTCCTTCCTGGCTGCTTACCATGTCTGTGCCCTGAATAGACAGGGCACAGACTACTTTTTAAATCACTATAACCGAGAAGTTTTCTTATTCCTGGTCTTGTCAGAGGCCCACTACCTCATTTCCTTTCCTTTCTTCTCCCTCCTCTCCCACCCCGCTGACCTTCATTCCCTGCCATGTTTCCTGCTTCTCACGAAGTTTGCCAACAGGATGATCAGTACATGGACAAATGCATCACAACCAAAGAATGAGAAAATCGAGTTTGGACCACTTGACTGCTTAGTGATTCTTAAAGTACTTTATTTCTCTTGGGCCTCATTCCTGTGGTGTCTACTTAAGTTATGACCTTTCACACTATGACAATTTTGTTTTTCATTCTGGTATGAAATTATTGGTAAACCTCAGACCTGGGTCCAGAAACCCATCATAACTTATTTTGCAAGCCACAAAGCATCCTGAATGGAGCTTTTCTCATGATCTTCTCTTGTTGACAGCATTTGAATGCCCTGCTTTGAGATATTGCACTTGCATCAAGTCCACACTTGGATTCAAGGAATAAGGAGACATTAGCATCACAGTTCCCTGAACTGCTCTTATAACAACTATCTGGACCATTTACTTGAAATTGATCACATTTTGTATTTTAGTGTTTTTTAGGGTTTTTTTTTATCCATTCACATCTGCTTGGTTCATCCATCTTCCCTCCAGCTCCTGAGGGTAAGAATCATGTCTCACATTTCTTTGAATTTCCTGTAGTATCTAGATACATTTAATGGAAAAAACACCAGATCAAATCCTTCCCCCTATCACTATCTATGTGACCTTGATCAGTCACTTAACGTCTCTGGGTCTCAGTTTCTTCATCTGTCACATGAAAGGGTTAGATTAGATGGACTTTAAGGTTTCTTCTAGAACTGAATCTATGATTCTAAATTGAGAATGTGCTAAATCATTTTTATTGATTCAAAGCCCATAAAATCTGAAGGTCTATTGGCTATGGATTTTATCCACTATGGAATTATCTTCCATAGTAATGCCCTTCCTCAAAGGTAAGTGGTTCTTTGTCTGCCACACCAAAATCTCACTCACAAAAGCAGCAATAATACACCAAGAAAGTATAGAACTGGGGGATCTGGCATAACTCCAGAATCTAGTAATGTCACTCATGAACCTACAGGTCACCTTGAAAAGATTATCAGATTTCACTGGATTTGGTAGCGATGACCTCCCCTGGGAGGTGAGTTAATTTCATTCTCTATCCCTAGGATTCCTATATTCAATACACAGAACTATGGTATGTTGGATTCCTGAAGGATGAATTCTCTATTTGGCATTTAAAACTCTACAAAATCTGACTCCTTCCTTTCTTTCCAGATACATCACCTCTTAATTCATTGTCCCTCTTCATTCATTCAGGAGTTTGGCAATTGTTCATCTCTGTGCCAATTTACATTCTGTCCCACTTAACTGAAATGCACTATCTTTTCACTATTACCTCTTAGAATCCCTAACTCCTTTCAAAACTCAATTCAATTGTCAGCCCCTACATGATGCTGTGGGGACCAATTTTTAATTGGGGAGTGCTAGCTAAGTGGCTTCCCGCAATATTGGGGCAAGGAAGGAAACCGGCAGCCTCTCTCAAAACAGAACAAGATTTATTTTAACAAGAACAAACTTAAAAACAAAACACAAACAGGATCAGTAGGATCAAGGGAAAGGAAATAAAATGGGGAAAGGGAAATTATAATACCTGAAAAAATACCACCACCTAGGAATCAGCTGAAAATACACAGCAGAATGCCTGTCACTTTACAGCTTCCACCTCGAATGCTCAATTCTCCTCCCCCAAACCTGGAAACTCCCCACACAGCCCCAGCCAATGGGATGGCTGCTCTGACAGTCACATGACTGCCCTCACTAGGCTTCCAATCATTATAATTTTGCCAGGCCCATGTAGGCATTGGCGAATGGTGATGATGTGAGGTGCCAGAGCCCTGGTAAGGGCTACAACCAGTGGGTGGAGCACCCTGCGGTTTGCGGAGCCTCAGGCCAGTGCGCGCTGAGGCATAAAAACCTTAAATAACAATTAATTCTTTACAATGCCTTTCCTGATCCCTTCTATGACTACTAATGCCTCTCCAAATTACTTTTTATTTATCTTGTATGCGTGTATGTGTGTGTGTGTGTGTGTGTGTGTGTGTGTGTGTGTGTGTATACTGTATGGATACATTTGTATGTATTGCATATATACTTCATATTTTTGTGTCTGTATATATTATTTCCTGACCACTTTCCCATCTGAAACCTACAAGGTGCTTTGGCCATAGGGAAGTGATAACCTATCTGAGTTTCAGTTTTATCACCTGTAAGAGAGGACTAACATCCTCTCTCTCAGGTTGGTCATAGGTCACAGAGTTAGTCTGGGAAGAGCCCTTATAAGTCATCTAGTCCAGCTTTCTTCTTCTACAGAGGAGGATACTATAGCCTAAAGAGATTAAGAAACTTGCTCACGGTCACCTAAATATCAAGTGGCTAAACTAGGAGAGAACCCAGAGAATTGGACTCCAAAACCATCTATCTTTTCATCATGCTGTATAGTATCAATGTCACTTATTGTTATGATCTATAGTACTGATGTCAAATTGAAGCAGAAATGAGTCCCTGCCATGACTTAGAAAACCACAAATTGACATGTGTTCCATTGTATTTTTTATTTATTTTGTTAAACATTTCCCAATTACATTCCTAGGGAGTTTTGTAGACCATATGCTTGATACCTCTAATCTATAGTCATCTTTGCATTCATCTGTGTTTAGGACATATGCATTCAGATTTTTTCCCCTAATAAAAGGCATCAGTGAGAGTTATTGGAATCTTCAACCGTATACCCCAAATAAGCTACCAATCATTATAGGCACTTGTGGGTAGGATAGAAGATTGAGAACTTTGAATGTAAATTGCTACCTTCACATCCAAAGCAGGATGAGGGACTTGAGTGTCCCAAGAATTGGACTTTTAGAACAAGATGATATATTTGAAAAATATATTTGAAAAAATAAACCTGTTATGAATTATGGCAAATGTGCCTTGTATTTGTGTGCATATTTACCAGTATAGTGTATTTCTCCTGAAAGAATGAAATCTTAGAGCTCATAAAATACAAGTGTAGCATGGGTATATTATGAACCTACATCCCCCATCTCCAGGCTCTTCCCCACTTTGGTTGTCTCATTAATTGGTCCTGTACCCACACTGGTAGGTGAGGACTGGGATCCCACAAGAGGTATCTGTTGTTACAACTAATTAAAGGATATAGGAGTAATCCTGATGGGGGAAGCTGAGGATAATACATTCCTACTATTGCGCACTCTAGGTCCTGGGCCCCCACTGGAGCACTTTCCATTTAATAAATCAACTACCTAAACTCCACTAACTCTTGGAGTTACTATTTCTACTCAAGAGAAGGCAAAGCAAAAATAATGATAATAACATTCTGCCTATGAAATGAAAAGACTATCCCACCAGTGCATAAGTGTCCACAGGGAACAAGTAGACACAAACTTGCTGCCTAAAATTTTTTGTCACGTACTTAGATAAAGGATAACATACTTTATCCAATTTCCTTATGAACCAAAGCTGACATACTGATATCCCTAGCTAACATGCCGGATGATAGTTAGATTCAAAAGATAGGTTAAAACATGGTCCAGGTTTATTGAGATGTAATTTAATAGAAATAAATTTGAAAAGGGTGTGTGAATTTTGTAATCGGCAAGTTATTGGTGTGGAAACCAAGAGAATTTAGCATACTCAGTAGGTATTTAGAGGGACATAGTATCAAGGTCTAGCAAGGAAATATCCCAATGTGATTTTTGCCTTGGTCAGACTGTACTGGAAATATTGTATTAAGTTCTAGGTGCTACATATTAGAAAAGACTCCAATAAGCTGAAGAGCATCCAGAGAAGGATAGCCAAGATAATGGAATTCTTGCAAGTGAGTTAAAGGAACTAGGGAACAAGGAAATATACTCTAGAGAAGAAGAGACAGGATGGGGTAGGTGTGGATATGAGAACTCTCTTCAAGTCCTTAAAAAGCTGCCTCACGGAAGAGGGGATAAGGGACAACAGAATTGTTCCTAAAAGGCAGAACTAGAAGCACTGAGTAGAAAGTTTAAAAAGGCAAATATTGGCTCTGTATGAGGAAAAACGTCTTAACAATTAAACCTGTTTAGGGGAAGCTAGGTGGTGCAGTGGCTAAAGCACTGGCACTGGATTCAGGAGGACCTGAATTCAAATTCAGCCTCAGACACTTGTGTGGCCCTGGGCAAGTCACTTGACCCTTCTTGCCCTGCAAAAAGAAACAAACAAAAACAAAATAATTAAACCTTTTCAAAATGGACTGGGCTTTCTCTGGGGGTAGTGGGCACCACCTCTTTTTTTTTTCTTTTTTAGTGAGGCAATTGGGGTTAAGTGACTTGCCCAAAGTCACACAGCTAGTAAGAGTCAAGTGTCTGAGGCCAGATTTGAACTCAGGTACTCCTGACTCCAGGGCCGGTGCTCTATCCACTGCGCCACCTACCTGCCCCTGCACCACCTCTCTTCAAGCAAAAGCTAGATGCTCTATTGTGAAGGATGCTTTAGAAAGGTCTCATATTCAATTAGGAATTGCACTAGATGGCGTCTGAGCTCCCTTCCAACCCAGCTTCTGTGGTTCTGTGAAGTATACTAGAGGTGTAGAAAACAGCACACTATGAGAGGTCTCTGGGAGAAGGTCAGTCAAGGGGAGAGAAAGGAAGACTTCCCAGAGGAAATAGTAGGAGCCAGGATTTAAAGAATAAGAAATCAATAGGGAAAGAGAAGGAAGGAGGGAATTATAAGGATATAGAGGAGATCCCAGGGAAAGACATAGAAGAATGAAATTGTTCCAGTGGCAAAGGATTTGAACTTCATTTGTCTGGGAATGGTGATACCATGTGTTCAGAAGTTGTTGTAAGTATCCCATCGTAATTCGCAGTCATACAATGAACGTAGTAGGCATACAATTATTTTTATGATTATGATTATGATAATGATAATTTAGAGAGTTTCCATTAGGCTAGCATTTTTAAATTATTACATTTTATTTTCATTTTATTGTTGTGAACTTGAGGGGCAACATGACATAATGGATAAAAGTCAGCTTCAGAGTTACAGAAGATCTGCCAGTATGTGTTAGTAGATCTTTCTAAATAGTGAGTACCCCCCAAAAAAATCAAAGGTCTGTGTCCTTTCCCCCCAATTCCCTTGCAGGTTCAGCTCAGATCCTCCAACTTATAGGAGCCCCATCCCCTTTCTAGTGTTCTACCCTCACAGAAATGACTTTGTATTATCCTGCCTATATTTTCTATTTACTTATCTACATACTCATTGTATCCTCCAGTAGAAGCAAACTCTTTGAGGTTCAGGGACTGTTTGTCTTTGTCTTTGTATCTGCTTAGTTGAGAACCTGGCACATGGTAGGCATTTAAAAAGCAGTTGTTGAATTGAATCCATCAGTACACTTGTAAAAGTTTTGTTGCTATTGTTTTAAGTTAAATATTGTTATAGTCAATGTGTATGTTGTATTTAATCTTTTGACCTTGCTTTGCATCACTTTGAATGTCTTTCTACATTTTGAAAATGATTGCTGACATTAAATATTAGCAGGATTATTAAACTGAGGATCATTTTCAAGAGACAAAAGACTCTCTAGCAAAAATGTGACCCTGCCTTAGTGTTCACTGAGGTGAGAGCTTCAGGCCTCCAGACTCTTGAACAGGGTGTCCCAGAATACAAGCAATTTTATTTATTTCCAACATCAAAAACACCACACTTGTTTTTGGGACACCCTGTATATACTCCCACATTAGGGAACATTTTTTCCCCCCCTGAGGTAATGAATATCAAACTTGGAAAGGAAAATATAGAAGAATGTCTCCTCACTGCCCCCCCCCAGTAGTTGAGATCCAAGAAAATTAGATCAATCCTTTCCCTTGCCTCCAAGTAAAATCTTGGACAAGATGGAAATTCCATTTAGAGGTATCACTAGGGCTATTTTTTATTTGCCAGTCTTCCATCTGAGGTGCTGATTTCCAGGGAAGGAGAAATGTGGTAACTGAAAGAGGGGCTTTTAATTCCTTTCTCTTCCTGAATAACTTGTGACCTTGATTTATCTCAGAACCCCAAAAAACTTTCCTTTTTGAATGGAAGGGTTTGCATTTTTCAGGGACAATCCTTCAAAAACATCCTACAGGCCATCAAAAACAACCTACAGGTACTCCGAATGCATAGAACAGTGTCTGAGTTCAGGGAAGGTGGCAAAGAGGGTGTTGGTAATGGGAGGAGGTCTGGAAATTCACAGAGCCTGGGTGAACTGCAAAAACAACATTGTGATTCAGCATAGTTAATTGAGTGACCTATCAGGTGGCAAAAGACAAAAATGCAAAAGGATTGGGGATGACAGTGTCACCCTGATCTTGATGGGAGACTGTTCTTTTTTTTAAAATTGCACACAGTGTTAAATAGTCCCAACGTGGTGGTGGCCTGTACTCCCTGGCTGACCTCCCCCTGACTTCCAAGCATGAAGAAACAGTAAGATTCTGTGTTCTTGCAGAGCTGGGCCTTCCTATGACCTGAGTGAAACCCCTGCACCCCTTTCCCACAACTCTCCAGTAAAGCCTAGCTATAGTTCTTGGTTTATTTTTTCAGGTGAGTAAACTCTGTATCAAATACTGGTTTCTCAGTTGCTTTTAATTAGGCTTCTGGAATCCATTCTTTCATCTCGGGTGAAATCTGCGTCACTTTTCTCTAGCTATTTTCAGTTCTAAAGCCATGGGTTTGCTTTTAAGCAGCTAATTGAAGGCACACAGGAAAGGAGAAAGGGGCTAATCCCAATGATTTGAAATTTTTTACGGTTATGATAAAACCACACATTTTTTTTTTTTGCAGTATAAAACAGCTTTGTAAAATTTAACTCCACAACTACTTTCCTGAAGGCATAAAAGAAGTATAGACAAGAGGGGTTCAAAATGTAAGGGCATACATATAGGTCTTCTCAGTGTCCTAGGGACTTTGGGCAGGGGGCTATAAAGCAGGCAAACCAACCCAAATGGGACACAATGGATTCCTCTTTTCTCCATAACCTTTCCCTTTAGGTTGATACTTTCTCCCATTGATTCAGGAAAAGAATCCCCATGGGCAGGTTGGATCCATGCATTGGAAAACACCAAAGATGATGGGTCATCCAGGTACCTCTCTTATATACCAGTGTTTGGGACTTGAGGTTAACATTTTGTGCCCTTGTTTGAAAATATGGCGGCAAATCTTGATCCTTTGTTTAATTGAGCAAGCAGTACTGTCGAGTCATCTTTCCTAGTTCAGATTTCATGAGGTCACATGAAAGGAAGGGAAATGATCTCAATCTTTTGACCTATGTTGCTGAGTTCCATGGAGCAGGTGCCATCTTTGGTTTCACAAAGGGCAGGCTATTTTTTTACATTAAAACTTCTTGTCCATAATAACACAAATAATAATAATAATAATAATACAAAGTAATGAAGCATAATACAAAGGATAAAGATGATAGATAAAGACTCTAGTCCAAGTCACTTCACTTCATAGAATCCAGAATGGCAGAATTGAAAGTGACTCTGCAATCCATCTCATTCAACCCATACTGGAAAAAAGATCCTCTCTATAAAACATCTGACAAGTGGCCATCCATCCTTTACTTAAAACCTTTAAAGGAGGCAACTCATTACACTTTGAGGTAGCTCAGATGGTTAGGATGTTTTTGTTTTACACTAAATTATACTTTCCATAACTTTCTGCCCACTACTTCTAGTGCTGCCCTATGGGGCCAATCAGAATAAATTTAATTCCTTTTACACACTACCTTTAAAGAGAGTTATCATGCCCACTTGTGTCTTCTTTTCTCTAGGTTAATACATCACAAGTTCCTTTAACTAGTCCCTATGCCATCTTGTTGTTGGTTGTTTTTTTCTGGACATTCTCCAGCTAATTAATATCCTTCCTAAAGTATTATGCCTCATTTTCTTCAGATTTAAAGGAATAGTTGGACTAAATGACCTATAAAAGTTCTTTCTACTAATAACACTTTCTGAAAGTTATTGCTCATATTTACATCAAAAGATTTTCTGAACAAGCCAACTTCATGTTCATCTTTTGCTCTTTTAGACTTCGGTATTAATATAATTATTGTTGTGGGCATTAGACTGAAGCCATCAGCCAATTAATAAACATTTATTAAGTGCCTACTATATTCCAGGCACTGTGTAAAGCTCTGTGGATTAAAAATAAGAAGCAAAAGACAATTCCTGACCTCAAGAAGTTCATAATCTAATGAAGAGAGACAATAAGCAAACAAATATCTATAAAAAAGCTATGTACAGGATAAATAGGAAATAATGAAAAGAGGGAAGGCACTAGAATTAAGAGGGGTTGGGTGAGGCTTCTTGTAGAAGATAGGATTTTAATTGGTACTTAAAGAAAGCCAAGGAAGTCAGGAGGTGAAGATGAAGAAGGAGAACATTCTGTGCATGAGGAGTAGCTGGAGAAAATGGCTAGAACCAAGAAATAGTGTGTCTTATTCGTGAAACAGCAAGAAGGGCAGTACTGGATTGATGAGTACATGGTGGAGAGTAAAATATAAGAAAACTGGAAGGCTAGGAGGGGTTTGGGTTATGAATGACTTTGATTGACAAAGAGAGGATTTTATATTTGATTCTGGAGGTAATAGGGAATCACTGAAGTTTATTGAGTGGGGGTGTGTGTGGTGATGGTCACATGGCCAGACCTGCATTTTTTGGAAAAATCACTTTGGTGGCTGATGGATTGGACTGGGGAAACTTGAGGCAGAAAGACCTGCCATCATAATTAGGGCTATTGCCATAATGATATTTTTATAACTATTCAATTAGAAAGTATTAAGTGCAGGGTGGTGCAGTGGGTAGAGCACCAGCCCTGGAATCAGGAGGACCTGAGTTCAAATCTGGCCTCAGACAACACTTACTAGCCATGTGACCTTAGGCAAGTCACTTAACCCCAATTGCCTCACAAAAAAAAAAAAAAGAAAGAAAGTATTAAGTGCCTACTTTATGCAAAGCAAGGGTTGGCACCAGGAATATGAATACAAAAATGAAAATGAGTGCATTTGGCCCAAGCAAAAACCCAAAGCTGACAATTCTAGTTTTAACAGCTATCTTGTACATCCTTATTATTGGGCTTAGAATCTTGCTGCTGAGAACAGAGAAGACGGTCATTGCACTTGTACAGATTCAATGGTGGTTGGAGGTACAAGACTGACTGAGACTGATGTAGGTTCCATTTTTTCAGATTAAGAAGTCTTTCTCTGACTGTGTCAGAAAGTTTGGAGGTTAGACTATCCTAGAGGACAAGTGTGCTTTTTCCAGGTTACAAGACAGGGTCACTTCTACTCTTCTCAAAGTTTTGCCTGAGAGAGAAGAAGGATTGGTCATAACTTAGTGACTTCATAGGATCATAGATTTAGAGCTAGAAGGGACCTTGGACTTCATCAAGTCCAAACCCTTCTTTTACAGATAAGAAAATGGAGACCCATCAAAATTAAGTGATTTAGGAGCAGCTAGGTGGCGCAGTGGATAGAGCACCAGCCTTGGATTCAAGAGGACCTGAGTTCAAATCTGGCCTCAGACACTTAACACTTACTAGCTGTGTGACCCTAGGCAAGTCACTTAACCCCAATTGCCTCACCAAAAAAAAAAGAAAAAAAGAAAATGAAGTGATTTGTGCAGGGGTCACATAGCTAATAAAGTTGTCTGAGTCTATATTGAAATTCAGGTCTTCCTGACTCTAAAGCCAGTACCCCATATGCTCCACCATGCTACCTCTAATATTATGGGAATTTCTTCATTATGTGTGGACCTTTTTTTGATCTTTATTAATTACTTGCTAATTCACTATGTGATTGGAAACTTGAGCTCACTGAGCAAAGAGATCGGTTCAAAAGTAGTCGTTTCAGGGAAATGTTTCATCAGGGCAATTCTACTCAACTAACTTTTATTAAGCAAGGACTTGGATATAGAAAGACAACGATGAAACTGCCTGCCTTCAAGGAGCTTACATTCTACCAAATCAACAAAACACAGACACAAATACATGTTGTTTATAGTATGGCAATTAATCAGGGCTTTAAGAATTTCATAAGCTTCTGGCAAGTCCAAAGCTCCTTTTTTGCTACACAAAGGACCATGCACTCATACTGGTACTCACACACTTCTGTTCTCAGAGTTCATCCCTTCAAGAAAAACAAAGTTACTGCAAAATTCTTTTTTTAAAAAAGCCCTTTCATTGAGTCCAAGACAAGTCCAGATTAGTCTTTTACTTTGGAGCAGTTCTCCTACTGAAGCTGTCATATACTGTTTAAAACCCTTCAGTTTTCAAGACAAGGCACACTTCATCTCAGTCAGTCACATAGACCTTGACCTGAGAAACTGGAAGTGTAACAAGGATAACAGAGGATCCTGAATGCAGACTGCAAAATCCAACCCTGATATTAGTGTGCAAATGTTCTGGTTGGGGAGAGGTCTTCTGTGGGCATGCTCAACTTTGGAAGACATTTCTTTTTTTTTTTTAACTTGTCCTCACTTCTCACCAAGGAATGAAGGATTGTTGATAATCAGCATCTTCCAAAGAAGCAAGTCTCCATGAGATGATTAGAACAGCAAGGGGCATTAGCCAGAGCCTGCTGTGGCAAGGGCTTTTTGCCAGTGTCTCTATCCAGAATCAATAAGGGGAGAACACGTAAAAAATGACTTAGCCCCTTTAAAGCTACCCCAGTGTTTGACATAATTTAAACTCATATGTTCTTTTCTCTGCTAACACAGCAATATCTTTGACTTCATGCAGACCTTGGTCAGATCGTACCTAATACAATCTTAGAGTCATGAGGGTGCCTATCTCATCACAGCAGTAATACTGTAACTGTTTCTATATATCAACAAAATATGAAAACATTTGATTAATTCAAAAGTAAATTTGTTTTTTTTAAAAAAAAAAAAAGCCTGTTGTAGACCAAATTATCAGGTGCTTAGCTGAATTAACTAAATATTTGGGCTTTGCCCTGACCATCACTCTGTCAGTGGAACTGCCATGGACTCCTGAATAAAATATATACTCTGATCCTGGAATTCAAGGCCCTCTACATTCTATGTCTAAACTATCATTTTTGGGGGAAAAAAAAGTTTTGCTGATAACTTTTGTCCTTATAGCACAGTTGTTTTAAACCCTTCCTTCATTTTTGTCCTCAAATCACAGTTGTTTCAAATGCTTCCTTCAGATTAAATCCTCCCTTTTGAAAAAGAAAATTAAACAAAAATGCTCACTCTAGCAACCATAATGTATAAAATAATGGAACAATAAAACAATGTATAAAATATTCTATTCCAGAAGTTGTCTCTTGCTCCATGCTATGAGGATGAAATATATTTATTTCATTATCTATACTCTGGGACTTTCCTTGACTCTTTCATTATTCAGAGTTCAGCTTCCTTTGTGTGAACTTTTGGCTTATATTGTTGTAGTCATTGTGTAGATTGTACCCTTAGTTCCCCCTCCCCACTTTTCCATGTAGTATACAAGTATACAAATAAGATCTTAGGTTAGGAGCCAGAAGAAACCTCAGAGACCATCCTATCCAAACCCTACTTTTACAAATGAGGTAACTAAGACCCAGAGAAGAGATTTGTCTATTTCACCCAGGTAGCAAGTATGTGGGGCAGAAATGCAATCTAAGTCTTCTAACTCTAGGATAAGAGTTCTTTCCACACTCTTCTTAGATTTTTCTCTAAATTCCTCATAGTTGACATTTTTCACTATGTAATTATGTGAACATAGTTTTATCAGCTATTCCACAAATTTATGGGTACTCACTTTGTTTCTAATTCATTGCCAATGCCAGAAGTACTACTCTGAGTATTTGGGCCCATCTTGAATGTTCATTTCTGTCTTTGCCTTCCTTGTAGTGAGATTGCTGTGTCAAAGGTCTAATCTATCCTTCCAGCTTTGCCTTCTAGTCTTTCCTTTCATGTGCTGATATTCCAGCCAAACTTGATTACCCTCTATGATCTTTATACCTTTTTTTCACATTGTCTCACATACCCAGAATAGACTGTGAGATCTTGGGTTTAGCAAGACTCTTGTTTATGGGATGGGAGGATGAACAGGGGTTTTATTAGATTAAGTTTAATAAATCTTTGTTGAACTTAAATGATATGAATCAATATGTCAACATGACATGACAATCAAAAAAAACTAACTTGAGGCTATATAAAAAAGGTACTGTTTGATCCTGCCATATGTTTACTTGGGGGTGCCATATTTTAAGAACTCTAATGAGCTAAAAGATATCTAGAATGGGGCAAATAGGCAAGTAAAAGGTTTTGAAATCATAACATACAAGACTCTGTTGAAAGACCTGCTGCTTTAGCCTATATTACAGAAACTATAGGAAAGACATGATGGTTGCCTTTAAGTTCTATGTGGAAGACAATTTGGGCTTGTACTGGTTGGCCTCAGAGTATAGAACTAGGAGTAGTAGGTAGAAATTATCTAGTGAAAGATATAGGCTTCATGTCAAGAAAGCATTTCTGGGGCAGCTAGATGACGCAGTGGTTAAAGCGCTGGCCCTGGATTCAGGAGTACCTGAGTTCAAATCCAGCCTCAGACACTTAACACTTACTAGCTGTGTGACCCTGGGCAAGTCACTTAATCCCCATTGCCCCGCAAAAAACAAACAAACAAACAAGAAAGCATTTCTAACAATAGGAGAGAAAATATTTGTAAAACACTTATTACAGTATCTAGTATATAGTTGTTGTTTGTCCTTCATTCTTGAAGAGGACCATGACATTGGGGAGGGAATGTCATGACTTGCAGTGAGTTGGATTTAAGTGAGGCAGGCTGTGTAAAGTCACCAGCCACATTCTCTCCTCCAGAGACATCTGGGTCCAGTGGCAAGATATAGATCAGGATGACTGGAGATGGCCATAGATGTTTAATGCAATTGGCATTAATTGACTTGCCTAGGGCCACACAGTTAGTATCTAAGGTGAGATTTGAACTCATGTCCTCCCAACTTCAGGGCGAGTGCTCTATCCACTGCACTACCTAGCTGCCCATAATAGGCACCATCTAAATGCATATTACATTCTCTATCCAAAAGTGGAATGGACTTACCTCTCAGTAGGAAATGTGTTCTCCATTACTGAAGGTCATCAGTTGGAGGATGAATGCCTAAAGTGGAGATAATATTGATTTCTATTCAGGTTTGGGGTTGTATTAAATTATTTCTAAGTTCCCTATGTATTCTGGGATTCCTTGGTTCTGTGATCCTTTGTCTTCCTGTCTTTGCATCTATTATTTGAAGGGCCACACTAGTTGATGACTTGAAGGATATGGCAACTTGAAAAGTTGTAGTTGTTTCCATAGAGAAACGGGAAGAGGACCTTTAAGAGTAGAGGTAGGGAAGAATTTTGGCCCTTCTTCCTTGAAGGCCCAACTCAAGGATAATCCATTCCATAAAGCTATCACTAAACCCTGGCCTCCTCCCTCTGAAAATAATTTCTTCCTTTTCATATTTCTTATAGCATTTTTTCTGGACTTGTTTACACTTACTACACTCTCCCATGTGTTGTACTTATTTGTATATATGCTTTTGTCCTTACAATATTGTAAATTCCTTCAGAGCAGGGTCTGAAAAAAATCTTCATATCTCTAATGTCTAGCATAGAACCTTGCACACAGTGACTAATAAATACTTGCTTAATATGGTTGAATTATGCAGACATTATTTTAGTATTAAAGCAGTGTAAGATCATCAGTGTAAGATACTTAATAAAACAATAATTCCTCTATTTAAAATGAATTTATTCAGATACTTATTTAGTAATCATGTATTTTGTGCATAGAATATATGATCAAGATTTTTTAAAAAGTGGAAGATTTTATCCCTTCCTTCAAGAATCTTGTAATCTGGGGGCAGCTAGGTGGCGCAGCGGATAGAGCACCGGCCCTGGAGTCAGGAGTACCTGAGTTCAAATCCGGCCTCAGACACTTAACACTTACTAGCTGTGTGACTCTGGGCAAGTCACTTAACACCAATTGCCTCACTTAAAAAAAAATCTTGTAGTCCATATATGGATGTAAAATTCACAGATGTATACAAACACAACTAGAAAATAAGAGTAAATGCATTGTAAAGGCAATATTTCCATTATATTCTATTCTAGTCACACCACAACTAAAATATTGTGCATATTTCTGGACACTTCTTTTTTTATTTTTGTTTTTGTTTTTGCAGGGCAACGAGGGTTAAGTGACTTGCCCAGGGTCACTTAAAAAGGACACTCCTTTTTAGAAGGGATATTGACAAACTGGAGTAAATCAAAGGAGATTTATCCAAACCCACATCTGCATTGCCTTTAACTGAGTGTATATGTGAGTGTGTGTATATGTGTGATGCGTATGTATGTATGTTGGTTGGGGAGACAGTGGGACTGAGTATGGCAAGCATACAACCATAAAATGACACTACCTTGGGTCAATATCAAAATACCACTCTATTCCAGTTGGTTGTTTTTCTGACCCTAGACTACATGAACATATTTGGCTTTTGACCTTAGACCATGTTTTTCTACCTGACCCTTGCATTGGGTATCTCTCTGAAAATAAAATTCCTAACTTTGGACTTTGTATTTTGTTCCCAATTGCTCTGTGGGTCCCCCTGCTTCCGTTGTACCCAGGCTATTCTGCACCTATGTCCTCTGGATTTCTTGATTCTCCTTACACCCTAGATTGAAACTTGTATAACTGCTCACTAATCTACTGTGTTTGCTCTTTCCCCATTGCTGTTGAACACAACAAGTAAGGATCAACAGGATGGTAAAGGGACTCAAAATAATGTCACATATGGATTGAAGTAATTGTGAATTTTTAGGCTAGAAGAAAAAAGTCTTAGGGAAAATATAATCACCAACTTCAAAAATTGGATGACTTGTCCAGTAGAGGATAGATTAACTAAGCTCGATTCAGTTCCAGAGCCCACCATTAACAACAATGGGCAGATTTACAGAGAAGTAGATTTGGTTCACTATCTTTTTTTTTTCAGGGCAATGAGGGTTAAGTGACTTGCCCAGGGTCACACAGCTAGTAAGTGTCAAGTGTCTGAGGTTGAATGTAAATTCAGGTCCTCCTGAATCCAGGGCTGGTGCTTTAACCACTGTACCACCTAGCTGCCCCTAGATTTGGTTCACCATAAGGAAGAACTTCCTAACAATCACAACTGCCCCAAAATGGTATGGGTAGGGTAGTAAGTTTCTTATTAATGGAGGTATTCACGTAAAGGCTGGGTGACCCCTTGTTGCATGTGTTGTAAAAGGGACCACAGAATTATAGATTTAGAACCAGAAGGCTGTTGAGTTCAGCCCTTACATTTTACAGAGGGAAAACTAAAGCCCAGAACAGTTAAGTGATTGCTAGCAAGTTTCCAAGCCAGTATTTGAACCCAGGACTTTCTGATTAGAAATTCAATACCTTTTCTAGAACACCATGTTGCCTCATTCTGGTTCAGTTATGAGTTGGATCAGATGGCCTCTAATGTCTCCTACAACCCTGAGATGCTGTGATTCATTCTTTAATGTGAATATAAAGTATTTTCATATGAAGAAGATAGATGGAAGCCAAATTATAGGTGCAATGAATGGGGAAGGAATATAGGTGAAGGTTCACCTTTTAATAAGGTTTAAGCCAAGGAATCAGACAGACTGTGAAGCTATGTTTCAAAGGGACAACAAGGTCAGATGTAGCATTTGCTTGTTTGCATAATAACAGAGAAGTCCTCAGATTATTTAAGAAAAAGGAAAAGGGCTGTTGATGGGAATAGAGAGACAGAAAACATTGGAGAAAGAGGAGCAAGGCCCCTCATGAGAAGTGAAGGGAAGGGGTCCAGACCACAGATAGATGGTTTAGTTTGAGAGAGGAATAGAAGGCTTCGTCCTTTGAGAAATCAGGGAAGGATCTACATACAGGAAGGTGGGGGATGAATCACAAACCATTCCCTCCTATAATATTTCTTTCAATGTTTTCCCTTAACCTATCAATGGAAAATAATTATTTTAACTTTTCATTATGTTTTTTGGAATGGGTAAATGGGAATTTCCATAAAGGCTCGATCTTAGAAGCATTTGGATGGTCCTTGGAATATAGAAGAGGTGTTTTTATCTGATTATCCTCTGTGGGAGTTCCCCCAGTCCTGACACTGCCACAAGAAGTCTGATTTGTTAGTCTCCTAAAATAATTGAAACAAGTCTTAGAGTTAAAAGAAAAACACTGACAGCAAGAAACATAAAAATTATGGCAGTAAGGTTTAAATTATAGCTAGGATCCATGGTCCCTAACAATATCTACATGCTTGCCAAACCTCATAGAAAGCCTTTTGCAAAAACTCAATATATTAGGCTTAAAAAATTAAAAGCAAAGATGTGGGGGATTTTTTTTAGCTTTGAGTTTATGAACAAATTCAAGTATCACTGTTTTTCAAATGCACTGGGTATACAGGAAGCCAGAAGTACAAATGTGGAATCCATCTCTCTCTCTCTCTCTCTCTCTCTCTCTCTCTCTCTCTCTCTCTCCCTCTCTCCCTCTCCCTCTCTCCTTCTCTGTCTCTCTATCTCTGTCTATATCTCTGTCTCTGTCTCTCTCTGTCTCTCTTTCTCTCTGTCCATCTGGCTGGCTGCCTGGCTGTCTCTTTCACCCTCTATTTGATAAACCCAACACAGTCTGCTCTTGGGAAATACCCTTCAGACTGGCTGCATCACAAGATATAGCCCAAGTGTTTATCTGGGAAAAAGTACCAGATTTCAACTCAGAGAATAGACTCTACAATCAACAACCTCTGTTACCTTGGGTAAATCACTTCACCCCTCTAGAACATTTTCTCCTCTATAAAGAGTAGGTATTGAATTAGATGACAGCTAACCTCCCTTCCAGAATTAACTCTATGATCTTACCTCCTTCTTTTCCAGGGCAGAGTTTCTACATATCTCTCAGGGTTAATAAAACACAGTACAAACATGACATTTCTTTGTAGATCTTTGTAGGACTTCATAGAGAATAAGAGATCCCACTGTTCTTATTATCTGTTGACTACAAAAAGGCATTCACTTTGGTAGAGCAAAGTACTGCCTTAAAGACTCTCTTCCAAGCAGATATCTTCCATGCATACATCAAAATCAAACAAGATTTGTTGAAAGATGACAAGTTAATTTTGCTTAACAATCCTTTGATTGTTAATAGCAAGTGAAACTAATGGGGGGGGGCAATTGGGGTTAAGTGACTTGCCCAGGGTCACACAGCTAGTAAGTGTTAAGTGTCTGAGGCCGGATTTGAACTCAGGACC
Organism: Dromiciops gliroides; assembly: GCF_019393635.1. NCBI lineage: Eukaryota > Metazoa > Chordata > Mammalia > Microbiotheria > Microbiotheriidae > Dromiciops > Dromiciops gliroides. The sequence goes on along the minus strand of NC_057861.1, from coordinate 158,741,382 downwards.
TCTTGAATTCAGGGCCGGTACTCTATCTACTGTGCCACCTAGCTGCCCCAAAACTAATTTTTTTAAGGAGACAAACCCTTGCCAGAGTAGGCTGCTGCTGCTAAGGAAAATGCCCAATGGAGAGTCCAAATCAGAGAGGGATTCCTTATAGATAGTGAGGTCTTTCAGATTCTTCTGTTTATAGAAGACATTGTACTGATTGTATCAAATTTTGAGATATTATAGTTTCCTAAATGATATCCACACAGAAATAACCAAGTGGATGAATAATGCCCATTGTCCAGACTGTAAGACTCTATTGGATAGACCGGTTGTAGAACTAATCCATTAGACAGCTACACTGCAAATGGAAAATGAGCTAGAACCACAATTGTGCAAGGCTTTGGCCAATGTTTTAACAGCACTTTTCCTGTAGCATTGTTATATGCTATTAGGCATGGGATGCTACCACCTGAAATAATTGGATTTGATGACCATCCACATGGCAATGGAGAGATTGCTTGTATGGAGGAGGGGGGGTGGGGAGGAGAAATATAATTAGAGAAATGAATGAGCAAAAAAGGAGAGAAAAGAGAAGAAAAAGGAAAGGAAAGGAAAGGAAAGGAAAGGAAAGGAAAGGAAAGGAAAGGAAAGGAAAGGAAAGGAAGGAAAGGAAAGGAAAGGAAAGGAAAGGAAAGGAAAGGAAAGGAAAGGAAAGGAAAGGAAAGGAAAGGAAAGGAAAGGAAAGGAAAGGAAAGGAAAGGAAAGGAAAGGAAAGGAAAGGAAAGGAAAGGAAAGGAAAGGAAAGGAAAGGAAAGGAAAGGAAAGGAAAGATGGGCTAGTTATATAGCAAGAGTAAGTGCTAATTTGTAGACAGACTGCATGCTCCACTTGTCTCCATTCTGTGTCAGGACAAATTGAAAAAGAAATGCTGGGTGGATTCCTAGGATGGATTTATGGATGAATGTGGTTAAGAGTCTCAGGCAAGGGTGTGCTGGAGCCAGCTCAATCTGGCTCTTGAGAGCCAATTGTTCAATTTTCAACATGAGCATTTATACCACAGAAATAAAAAATTCTACAAATCAGGGCTTGATTTATTGTTTTGCTGAGTGCCTAAACTTAAGGGAATTATGTAGAAAATCTTAATAATTCAGATCAAATTTAAAAGTATGTTATGAGTATGTTCCACCTCTCCCCCCAACCCTGGCCAGTTATTAAACATTTACTGGCACATTATTGATCTCAGGTTTTGATTGTTATAGTTTAAGGCTTGTATTCATGTTGACCTAGTCCAAGGCAATTGATTTCCTGCAGTTCCTTTGACTAGGTCAGTGATAGTGTTTATAGGAAAGTTTTGCCTTCCTTGGTCATCCTAACTCATTATATGAATTTGCCAGGAGAGATATTCCCATGTGAACCAGCCAGTGGTTGTGCCAGCAGACCAACAACTTGAAATAGACTTCAGGGAGAGTTTTCCAACCCTCATGCCCAGCTCTTCCCACAGCCTCCAACCCAGATGCAATCTCAGCAGCTATCTTCACAAGCGATGTTAAAGCAGCACTTAAATGGGCAGCAGGCACCCATGAGTAGAGCCTATAGAACATTTCCATGTCAAAATTTCTGTCCTTCCCCACATCTTTTCATGATGCAATTTTGGCTCAAATGAAGAGTGAGGTACAGCTCCCAACTGAGAGGACCCTTGTGGAATTAGGGGGTGGAAAACCACTTCCCCATCTTTTAGGAATCTTCCCTGGATGGAAGATTCAATGCTTATGTTAGACAGTCATACATTAATCTCCAAAGTACTGAGAGGAATGTTACCCGTTTAGATTCTGGCATTGATTTGCAAAGCAAAATCTGCCCAAAAGGAAAAAGGAGACCACTAATCTCTTCAATAGGGTCACTTACCTGTATAGGAACATCAGCAGAAAGAACCCTGTTCAACATGGCCCATGAACAACCAGTATATCTGGATGACATGGACCAAAGGAGCAGTGAGTACAGAACCACAGTGTATAGCCCAGATGACAGTGCCCTGAGTTGTTTGTAGGAAGGGGGTAGTCAGACGAGTGGTGCCCAGCTGCCCTGTCTGCAAGAGGAATGATACAGTGAACCATGAAAGCTCTCCCTGAACCATTAGCCAGTCCTGAAGAGGGAAACTCTGCCCACAAGGAAGACAAAGATGATGATAATGATGAAGATTACCAAGGAGAAGACAAGAAAAGCCATGACAAAAGCAAGAAGAAACCACTGGTGGCTTTTAACATAAAGTGAGCTGTTGCAGATCCACCATTTTGTGGAGTACAAATTGCCAAATATTCTATTAAAGTGCTTACTTTTTTTGTGGAAAAGACCCCCCCCCCAAAAAAACCCCACACAATGGCAAATGTGCACACTGTACTTGAATTGTATTACTGTTTACTGTGTAAATGTGAAAGGAATTAAAATTATTACTCAGGGGGCAAAACCTTATTTTAATGGATGTCTCCAGTGACATGACTGAAAGTAGGTTTTGAATGTTATCCCACATACTTGATACTCTTGTTCATCACCAAGGATATTGGAAGAGGGGCAGGGGGGGGGAGGGGAGGAAACAAACATAATAGTAGTATCAAGTATGTGGAAAAACATTCAAAGCCTACTTTCAACCATGTCACTGGAGAATAAGTAAGTACTTTAATATGAGAATAATTGGAATTTTTTGCATTTCTTGAATTAATTTTATCATATTAAATACTACTATAAAGTTTCTATTAATTTTTTTTGGAAAAAACAACATTGATATATATAGCATTGCCTAATCTCTCTTTCATTCCTTGTTAATGCTTTCACCACTCTCTGAAATGACTATGTATCTACTTTGAATAGATACTTTGAAAATACTGCATATTTACTTTGAATATGTTTTCTTATCTGTATACTTGTTGTTTTCTTCCAGTACAATATAAGCCATTTGAAGGTACTGACTGTTTCATTTTTGCCTTTGTATATCCCGTGTCTAGCAGAGGCCCTGACACATAGTATGGGCTTGACAAATGCTTGGGAAATTGACTTGAATTGATGGTTCCTATGTTTGCAAGCATTCATTTAAGTGCAAAGCTATAGTTTCTTCTCAGAGCAGGCTACATGTGGCAAATCTGTTAGCTTGGTGTAAGCCACTTATATAATTCCCAGCTTTAGTGCAACCAGTATCTGACCATGTGGTGATTCACTGCTTCCAAAGTTTCCATATTTTAACCCTCCATGGGGAGATTAACAAACCTGCCGATGTTAAGTAAAAACCCCCTTTGCATCTCCTCACTTGGGCCAACTGTACATCAATCAAATGATCCCTGAATAACTGTGGCCATATACTCCTAAGAAAGTCAACTCAGTACCTGTTATGCTTTATTCCGGTAATGTATTTTAAAATTCTGCTTATTTTAAAAATCCATTTTAGTTATTAGTTGGGTGCCTTTTCCTTGCCTCCTCCTAGCTTACTGCCCTCTTCATGTTTAGCAATACTTGTGGGAGCTGCATGATTATGTGGGAAAACTGCTGCTTGCCTAATGATTTGTGATGACAAGACAACAGGTGTTGTGTGGGAAGACAGTCTCACTAGTGCTATCTTCCTGTTACTCCTTCAGAGTCTGCTCATGGCTCATATTCAAGACTCTTGGCTCTGTCCCTATCCTTGAAAGCTTCTACCATTTAACTACAACCACTAAAAATCACTTAGTCTTCAAACCATTAGTTGTTGTACTCTTTATGGCCCCATCAGGGATTTTCTTGGTAGAGATAATGGAGTGTTTTGTCATTTCCTTCTCCAGCTCATTTTACAAACGAGGAAGTTAAAGCAAATAGGGTTAAGTGACTTGCCCAGGGTCACACAGCTAGTAAGTGTTTGAGGCTGAATTCAAACTCAGGAAGATGAGTCTTCCTGACTTCATGCCTGGCATTCTATCAACTGAGCCACCTAGCTTCTCCTTCATATCACAGAAAAATTAAACCAAACTAAAAAAAAAGAATGACCTTTAAAAGAACAAGCATTGTACTATCAAGAATGCGCCAAAAGACAAATAGCACAAAATTCAGACAACTAAATTGTTCTTTCAATTCACTATACTGACATCTACCAGATCCTCAACCCTAGGTAGCTAGGACCAGTGTTCTGCTTTTACCTCCAAGTAAGGCCTGATTACACAGAACTAGAGGCAAGAAAAGACATAGGGCTAGTGTGTAATACTTGCTACAGATGAACACAGATGAGGTGTGTCAAGATAACCTGGTCATTGCACTATTACCTTTACAGAATACCAAGAGAGATCATAAATCATGCTAGGTCACCATATGGCTCACTAGAAAGGTCTATTATCAACCACATCATTTGTCCTAGATAGGTACATTCTTGGACCAAGGCCCTGAATAAGCTTTACTGACAGAAATTAAGCTCCCCTACATGTCAGCAGGTCATGGTGAGATAAGGCAGGTCACCAGGGAAGCCAGTGTCTTCTCATTCCTCACAACTTCACCGTGTTTTGGTGTTTGTTTAAATCCTGTCACTATGGTCTCATTCACTTATAGTATATGTGGGAGACACATCATCAGGCACTATGTCCCTCATGACAATAAGGATGGTGGCAAGTTAAGAATATTTTCTATTTGTACCCACCCACCCAGCTTCTTTGCAGACATTCTCCATCTTAGTACATGGGAGATCAGAAGGCTAGCAGAATATAAAGAAAATTATTATTCCTTTCATGTCACAGATGAAGAAACTGAGGAATGAGCAGGTAAAAGTTTCGTGAAGTCATTTTCTGGAACACACTGCCTCAAGTGTGTGGGACTTAAAGAATTTTATAAAGTAGGTTTCCTTTCTGAATAATAGCTGGCTTTACATAGTTAGCATTGATTTAGTACCTTAAGGTTTGCTGCAAACATTATTTCGTTCTATCCTCACAATAATCCTAAGAGTTACCTCTACTACTATTATCCTCATTTTTTCGATCAGGAAACCTTTGCCCAGGATCACAGAGTTAGTGTCTGAGGCAACATTTGCAATCAGATTTTCCTGACTCTGTGTCCAGCACTATCTACTTTGCTGACTTTGGAGGGACAATACAATTGACTCAAGTTAAACCAGAGCATTTTAGAGCTAACAGATTATAGAGACCATCCCATATAATATAGAAATAAACTATTAATTAATTCCTGCCAAGCACACCAAATCAGATGTTCTACTTAATTACTTGCATTTTGCTTCTGCAAAATTTGCAAATGTAGTGGCAATAGATTTGGGAGAGGTTAATTCCTGAGGTGCTAGTACTGGGGCATTTCATCTAAGTAGCTAAAATATCTGGCTAGAAGAGGAATTGAAGTAGCATCTAGTTCCAATAGTCTCATGAATTCAATGTCCCTGCAAAAAGATACCACTGAAGGACAGATATGCATGATTTCTCTGCAATTATAAGAAAAGCTTCCTCTTATTAAGCACATGCACACACACACACACAAAAAAAACCCTGTTTATGGAATTTCTTCCCATGCCCAAAACAGACCCTTGTTTTTTGCATTGCATGTTATTTTCAGAAAGCACCTTTTTGTAACAACCTCTTCAACTAACCAGTACAACAAGTCTTAAAGCATGTTGATGGCAGGGGGCAATCTCATGGTACCTTCCAGCAGGAAGGAATTAAAGCATCAGAATCCTGAAGGTACAGGCAGTTTTTTGTTTTGTTTTGTTTTGTTTTTAGTGAGGCAATTGGGGTTAAGTGACTTGCCCAGGGTCACACAGCTAGTAAGTGTTAAGTGTCTGAGGCTGGATTTGAACTCAGGTACTCCTGACTCCAGGGCCGGTGCTTTATCCACTGCGCCACCCAGCTGCCCTGGTACAGGCAGTTTTCAGAAGAAGAAATCAAAACTATAAATAGTAACATGAAAAAATGTTCTAAATCACAAATTAATTAGAGATGCAAATAAAAATAACTCCAAGGTATGATCTCACACATACCAGATTGACTAACATAAGAGAAAAGGAAAATAACAAATGCTAGAGACGATGTGGAAAAAGTCACACTAATGCTAATGCATTAAGCTTCACAACAACTTTGGGAGTTAGGTAGTATAGGTATTATTCCCAATTTACAGAAGAGGAAACTAAGATTCTTAGAGGATAAGTGACTAGACCATGCTCACAGTCACCGGACTCTAGGTCTAGCATTCTTGGATTTGAACAATGATTTTCAATGCATTTTGTTCCATGAACCCTTTTCAACAACAACAAAAATATGTTGTGAACCTCCAGGGCAATTTAATATACTCATTATAATATTCTTTACAGTTATATACAACTTAAGGTACTATGAAATAATTTTTAGTGTGAGCCCCTTAGGCTATTGTAGCAAACCCCCCAAGGTGTTAAAGAACCACTAAATGGGAACCTCCTGAGCTAGAATAATCTCAAAGGACCCTTTCTACTTTATCATTCTATGACTTGAGGGAAGGAGAAAAATTTGAAAACTTTTAATAAGTTTTTGAATAGGAAGAAGGGTAGAGAGAAAGGCAAAACCTTCAAGTTATTATTTTGCAGGAAGACAGATTTAACCTCCTTGGTTTTGACAATAGTACACATTGAGCTTATCTTATGAGCAAGTCGTCCTTCCAAAGGGCATTACTAATCCAGAGGGCAGGGCTATTTTTATGACTATTACGGTATGCTGAACTTTGGAGAATTTGAACATCGAGAATGTGGGTGGACACTTTATAACTTTCAGACATTTCTAAATGTAAACGACATCCTGAGGAAGCAAGTCTGAAAAGGGACTTTCTCATGCCATATTCTTTCCAGCTTTTAACATCATTGTGTATTTTTGACTATTCATGCAGTAGAAATGCAGCTGATAGTGGTCACTTGTTAAGGAAGGGCGCCATTTGCTATGGCCTGGAGCAGTATACCATATTGCCAAGATAGCTTTATATGTGTTAAGAGCTCCCACGCACACTCTCCCACCCTTGGATTTTATAAAAGTCACCAGTTCCATTTACAGACACGAAACACAAGAACTATTTTCTGCATATAGAGAATAGTAATGTTAGTTCTGGGATAGAGTGCTGGGTTGTCAGGTGGAAAACTGGGTTTCTTTGCATAGAAACCTATGGCTTATTTGGGATGTGACTGAATAAAAGCTCTTAGAAGCAGGTAGGTATCACAATGCATAGAGCACTGGGCCTGGTACTCAGAAATACTTGAGTTGTAATTGAGGCTCAAACACTTACTTGCAGTGTTTTTTGGGGCAAGTCACAACCTCAGTTTCTTGATTTTTAAAATGGAAATAATAATAGTACCTACCTTTCAGAGTTATTGTGAAGATCAAATGAGATAATGTTTGTAAAGTGCCTGGTACATAGTAGGCATTTATAAATGCTACTTGTTGTTGTTGTTACTATTATTATTATTTATCTCAGTTTTCTCATTTATAACCAACATTCCAGGCCTTGGTCTCTCAGCCATTGTGAGAGAATTTTTGAGATGATTATTTTATCTAATTCAATTTGGGGGCAAGTCAGACAATTGAGTATGTAGAGCCCTTTTCCCTAGTCTGCCTTGCATTGGTTGGTTGTATTGTGTACATGCATCTCTTTATTTCCCATAGCTCTGCATTCTTTTGGACTTCTTATGAATGCTCCTTCATGCCATCACTTCTCCTTCCCTGACTTTTCATCTTGGTTTTGTGTTTTGTCTTCTCTCATTAAATTATAAGCTCCTTGAGGTAAAGTGTGAGAAAATGGTTAATTGTCTCCTCTCAATGAGGATATAATAGTCAATCATACTCCTCCTGACCTGTTTATAGGACAAAGGTCTCAGATTCCCCTCCTCCCCCTCAGGCTAACAAAATCACATGGTTCAAGGAGCCCTGGTCTCAATAAGGTCTGCTCCAGAGTTGTGTCCATATAAGGAAGTATAAGATCTACTCCTGAGTTATGCCCATGCAAGGAAGAGGGGTGGGAATACTGCGTTCAGATTAGCTAGTTTTTGCACGTAGACTGTAACCCTTGATTAATCAGATCAATGATGAAAAGGGGGAGGGTCCATTCATGTTAGGGACTAGGGTATAAAACAGGGCCTGCGAGCCCCCTTTCTGGGCACCCATTAGCTGCACGCTAGGGTGCCCCCTTTTCACAAGAAGGAAATAAAAGAGTCTTTGTCACATCACTGCTGAGTTCCTGAGAATTATTGAGAAGAGGATTGTTTTTCCTCTCACATAAAAAACAATCTTTCTTTTTAGAATTTGTATCTGTGTCATTTAAAATATTGGGGGCCAGCCTGTCTCTGTTCTAAAGTTTAGGGTTCCTAAGGTATTGCTACTTATAAATTAATGGCAATTGCACCTATTTAGGTAGTAAGCATTTATTAAATTGTATTAAATGTTAGGAGAGCATTGACCACATTTGACACAAGCCAAAAACCTCCCAGCATTATATTGTCTAAGAGAGACGAGCAGAGTTCAGAGGTCCTATATTACCTAGAGAGAGAGAGCTTAGCTACCAGAGCCTTCCTTGCCTACCCTATCTACCCCATCCTGTAGAATGCCATTCATCTTGTGATCTCAATTGCTTTTCCCCTCTTTAGATAGAGGTGGCTCTTATACACTGCTCAAAGCTAATTGGCTAGAATCATTAAATTGTATTGGTTGACTTGACCTGAGGGTGATCCATTACCTATGACCTAATGATGTAATGACTTAATGGGGAAGTGTGCAAAAAGACCATCTCTGAAGGGCAAGGCAGATGAAGTCTAGGTGTGGTTTCTATCTCTACTTTGCTGAGTTAGTCTGATTTCCATTTCTATTGAAATGGAAAATGGGCTCTTGGGCTGGTCCTAAAAGAGATTAGCTCAAGTTTCTGAGCTAAGCCTTTGATTGGGGGGGGGGGGTTCCCTGTGTGCCCCAAAAGTCCATTATTAATAATTATTTTCTAATATATCCCCAATACTTAGCACAGTATCTAGCACTTGGTAAGGATTTAATAAATGGTTGACTGACTTCTCAACATCTAATTTGATCACCAAAATTACTATAAATTATTGTCTAACTTCTCATAGCTGATGTCTGCTTATATCTTTGACTAGTCATAAGAAAGATGTTATGCAATGGTGAAACGTACGGATGATTTTTCTAGTTAAAAGGCCTTATGTGAGAGGTCCGGAATATCTCTGGTGGACACCCATTATAAGCTGACCCTGGATGACATGCTATAATGAAGGTCCATTGAGATATTTTAAAGACTAGGAAGCAATCAGAATACCTTAGTAATCCAATTTATGGTAGAAGACTCATCTGAAGCAATGAATTTTTTAAATTTGGTTTTAAAAATAATGTAGTTATTATTTTCAAGTATTTGTAGTAATTCAAAGTAGGTGAAGGGAGTTGATAAGGGGAGTCTGATCAACATGATATGGTTATAGGGAGGCAAGTCTTTTGTACTTTGTATGTATCTATTTGAACTTGACTTCAGACACATTCACTAATATATTGAAAAGATTAAAAAGGGTTGATTGGGAACATCTCCTGAGGCTGGATACTTTTGAACCCATCCATATCTTATGGAGGATGTGATGAAATAATGGGATTTAGTAAATACTCGAAGACCCAAATGGAGATTAATCTAGACTGATTGAATCAAGTGAGAGTGATTAACTGCTAATTAGACTACTTCAAGTTAACTGGATTGTAATCACACCTTGAGAGCACCTTCAGAACCAATGGATTTGGATGATGCCAACCAATCATCTTGAAGCAGTGTGTAAGGACCGCCTCTGTTCCAGAACTATAAAAAGCTTCCACAGTCAGCTTGCTGGACAGTTCCTGATTAAAGTAGGCTCCTGGAGGAGGACTTGAGGAAGAACCCAACCAGGCTGGAACTCTATGCGAGATAGGCTTTTTCTTAACTTTCTGAACTCCTTGTGAACACCTGTATGCTTTAATAAATGTTTAATGCCCAAAGACTGGTGCTGAAGCTTCTAATTTAAGGTGACCACAATTTAGATTTTAAACATCACAAGGATAAGTAACAAAGGTGCTTCTTTCTTTCTTACTTAGCAAAAGCACTACTAAGCCTATAACCCCCAAAGACCAAATTTTAAAAATAAAAGGACCCATATGTACAAACATATGTACAGCAGTCCTGTTTGTAGTAGAAAATAACTGGAAGCTAAGAGGATTCTAGTTCTTAGGGGATGGTTGAATGGATTATCATATATGATTATAATAGAATACTATTGAATTAATGAAAGATGATTTCAGAGAAATCTGGGAAAACCTGTATGAATTGATACAGAGTAAAGTGACACAAATTAGGACAATTCATATAGTTGCAACAAGATTGAAAAGACAAACAACTTTGTAAGACTTAAGAACTCTGATCAATGCAATGACTAATCATGATTGCAAAAAACCATTGATGAAGAATGCTACCCAGATTCCTTTTGTTTGTTTTTTGGGTTTTGGTTTTTTTTTTGCAGGGCAATAGGGGTTAAGTGACTTGCCCAGGGTCACACAGCTAGTTAAGTGTCAAGTGTCTGAGGCCGGATTTGAACTCAGGTATTCCTAACCACCTAGCTGCCCCACTACCCAGATTCTTAACAGAGAGATGATGGAATCAAGAAGAAGAATGGGGGACACATTTCTGAGAATGACCAAAGTAGGAATTTGTTTTGCTTGATTGTGCATGTTTATTGTGAGAGATTTCTTTTTTCTTTTTTCCCAGTGAGGGGAAGTGAGAAGGAAACAAAATAAATGCTTATTTAATTGGGGAAAACATTTAAGATCTCTTTTCTAATTTGGACATTTTCATTTATTGAAAGGGTAGAAGTCTACTACAAGGCATATATCCTGATGAGGACAATAACCAAAATAAAAGGTACTGTGTTATTTCAAATTTATTGGGACCACCAACTATTTTTAGCTAAATTATTGGGGGACTAGGCTGAGATTTCTGAAACAATACTAAATTATATATTAATGGCCATTATATAATAATGGCTATTATACCACTTTAGGCAGTAAGCATTTATTATAAAAGCATATTAAATATTAGTAAAGAATTGACTGCATGGCAATTAACACAAGCAGAAACGCCCCCAGTGCCATTTTATCTCTACATTACCTATACTGGCTTAATAGGAGAGTGAACCAATGGGACAGAATTCCAAGCCTAGAGGGTAAGACAAGAATGGTGTTGACCTGTAGTCCAAGGCTTTTTCCTCTTTTCACAGAGAAGGCTCATTATACACTGATCAAAGCTAATTGGCTAGCATCATTCAATTCCATTGGTTGGTGTGACCTGAGGGTGGTCCATATTAAAATGAGTTCTACCATGACCTCATCAGGGTCTAATGGGAGAGACAACCTGAGGGGTAGAGCCACATTCAGATAGGTGTGGCTTAATCCCCTCAGTTCACTGAACTAGACACAAAGAATCTATTCTCCATCTCTATTGTACCCTTAGGCTGGTCCCAAAAAGAGATTAGCTAAAATTACAGAACTGAACTTTCCCGAAGGGGGAGGTAGGGGTGCAGGGAGACAGGATCCCCTCCCCCCCAAAAAACGATTATTAATAATAATTTTCTCACAGCACTATAGTTGCCAAAATATTTATGGCAGCACTTTTTATGGAATCAAATAATTGGAAATAAAATAAATTCCCATCAATTAGGAAATGGTGAAACAAATAGAAGTATGTGAATGCAATGGTATTTTGTTGTGCTATAAGAAATTATGAACATGACAAATACAGAGAAACATGAAAAGACTTCCACAAATTGATACAAAGTGAAGTAAGCAGAGCCAGGAAAACAATATAATACTTATGACAATGAAAATAGAAAGAATGACAACCACAAAACAACTGAAATTGAATATTGAAAAATTATAAAGACCAAGCTTGGCCTCAAAGAAGTAACATGAAAAGATACATTCTATTACTCCTTTGTAGAGATTAGAGTCCAGAAATATGGCATGTTACATATAATATATACTTTTTTCAATATGTAAATCAAGATTGTTTTTTATAATTATTTTGTTATAAGGGATGGCTTTCTGGGACGGAAGAATAATTACAAGGGAAGCCTAGACTATGTAAAAACAAAAGAAAACAATAAAAATACATTTAAAAATTAAAAAGAAAATAAAAAGAAGTTCAGAAGGGGGCACAAACAGGGCAATTTGCTTACTACCTTGTTAAATTTAGTATGCATTTTATAAGAACTATACCTAGCAAAAGTTCCCTGTTCATATTCAACAATTATTTCTTTTCTAATTTTGCATATTGAAATAAATGATTGTTAAGTTCATAATAGTAAAAAAATTGAAAAAGAAAGGGGCAGGAAATGTACATTTATGTATGGAATGCTATCCCTTGATTATTAGTAAATGTTCCATAATATCATCTTGGCTGATTTGTTTAAATGAGGAGGACCCTAATAGGGCTCAGGAGCTATAGTTGTGAGTAGTAAATACATAGTTTACTTCACCAAAATTATCCCTAGGCCTCAGAGAGCAGCTTGTATCTGTTGGCTACCCCTTCTGGAAATCTCTAACCAGCCAGTGTGCCACCAGGGTGACAAAAGTTGGGATTGGGAGATATAACTTTGCTATAAATGATTTAGTTTCAGTTCAGGGAGTAATTCTCAACCTTCTCAGTGGAAATGTTAATGTACATGGATAGTTCTTCCTCTACCTACAAGAACACATATTTGATCATCTTCTTTCCAAGAGTCTTGTACTATTCAAAAACTTCCCCTTGTTTCTCTGGAAGTCTGGGTCCAGGAATTCTCTAAGAAATTAACATTATTCAGGAAATTATCCTTCTCCCCAGAAATCTGGCTCTCATGCCCCTATTTTCTCCTGGGATCACATAGTTGAAAAGCTCTGCCACTAGCTTTCCATGCCATTTTGATTCTGCCTCTGTGTCTCCAAGATTGCCATTAATATATCTCAGGAGAAAATCTGCATATATGCAATTCAATTTATTTCCACAAATATTAATTTAGAATATAATATGTACCAGGTAGTATGCTAAGAGCTAGGGATGCAATGATAAAAGCTCAATAGTTCCTACCCTTAAGGAGCTTATATGATACTGAAGAGTGACAACATCTACACAGATAAATATATACAAAAAAAAATATGAAGAAATTTCAGTGTTGGTGAATGTAGTTACAATTGGACAAATTAGGAAAGGTCTCTTGTAGGAAGTAGTATTTGAGCTGAGTCTTGAAGGGAGCTAGGGGCTTTAAGAGGTGTGAGGGCCAAAATTTGATATATGGAGAGTTATTTGGGTGACTCACCTTAATATTGGGGTCCTGGAAATATGAGGGACCTAAAGTTTAACCCTCCCCTCTGACTAGCCCTTTTTTAGATATTTCTCCCAGGCCAATAAGAAAGGAGCCTCTAAGCTTTAGTTCACAAAAGGATCAGATTTTATTAATTGGGAATTAATTAAACAACAAAGTTGAAACTAATAAAAATCAAAGATAAAGAAATAGGAAAATAGAAATACAGAGAGATATTCTTAACTCTAAACTTAGCCTATGTAATCCCAGACTGTTCCCAATTAAGCTAGTTCAAAGGAATTTAGGGTTTTCCGTAAGTAACTCATCCACTCCTGACCAGTCAGTCAAAAGTAGCTCACGTGCCTCCAACTCAAGGGCCCCAGCAGAAGGAGCCAGCGTGAGCTTGCGTACCAGAAGTAGCCCGCCTCCCTTCCAGGAGTGTTCAATGTCCCCTCCCCCAAAAGGGGAGGTCCTTCACAAAGCTGCCTTTGTAACCTCGGGGTGGGCCAGGTGTGGCTCCTCCCAAATGAGTTAGCTAAAAACAGGAATATTAATCTTTACCCCAAATAATTTTTACCACAGAAGTAAAGGCATTCCAGGATTGGGGACAGCCTGTGCTAAAGCATGGAGGTAGAAGATGGATTGTTCTAAATGGGCACGGTCCTCCACATTCCCCTTTCCAAGCACACAGGTCCACTTTTAGTTCTGTTGTGCTCCATCAAAGACACTCTATCCCTTTTTTGGACCAGTACAAAAGTCTATAAAAATGGCACTGAACCAGAATAGTTTTAGTCAATCAAACAATCCCCAGATATTAGGGCTTATTCATTTATCCTCAATGAAGTCCCTCCATAGGAACTTGGAATCAAATTTCCAAAGACTCACCTTCCTGTAACAACTCAAGTCAAACCCTTATATAGCTGAACCATGTTAAAAAAATGAAGTCACTGGGGACTGAAATGAATATTCAGGAGATAGCACCTAATTTGATACAAAGGGAAACTCCCTGAAGCTTCTGGGAGGGCAAGCTAAAAATCAGGGTTTTTCTATTTCTCTCCCAGCAGTCAGTCTTGAAGAGTACCAAAGAGCCCTGCCCCTCACATAAGCATGCAGTGCTGCATTCATCTTTCTACCAATTAATAGAATCTCATGAAAAATATTCCATCCTTAGCTGAAAACTCAAGTTTCATATTATAGGCACCAAGGAAAATCAAAGGATAATTAATACATGGTTCTTCCTCTCAAAGAACTTATCATCTTTTTTAGTATGAGAGAAGATATGTATAAAAATAACTATAATATAAAATAAAAGAGATACATGCATTAGAGAAATACAAAGAGTTGTGTGAGTTCTGAAGAGAGTGAGATCATTTCTGATTTAAGGGTTATCAAGGAAAGCTTCATGGAGGAGGTAGTGTTTTTACTAAGTCTTGAACAAGCTAGGGTTTCAGTAGGCAAGGAAAGGTTATGAGGAGGAGCATTATCATGCATAGTGAAAAGTGAGAATGAAACATGGAGACTAAAAAGAAAAGATATTATAATAGCTATCATTAAAATTCACAAAGCACTTTAGATAATTTATCTCATTTGATCCTGTCAACAACCCTGAGTGGTAGCTGCTGTCATTACCCCAATTTTATGGATGAGAAAACTGCCACATAGACATGTTTCAATAGATAAAAAAAATGCAATTAGCCTATGAATTATTTGTAAATGGTTGTTCCTAAACTACTTCAAGCAATCAACAAGTATTTATTGAGTACCTATTTTGTTCCAGGTTACATTTTATGTCTTATGTGTTAAACGCTGAAGACACGAAGACAAAGAAAAGAACATTAATTACATAAAGAGATTATGTTCCTGCCCAAAAAACCTGTTTGTACCATTACTTCCTTTCTTAGCAAACCTTTTTATTTCAATAGAGAAAATGAAGATCAAAAACACCCAATACCCAGAGGGCAGCTAGGTGGCTCAGTGGATAAAGCACCGGCCCTGGATTCAGGAGTACCTGAGTTCAAATCCGGCCTCAGACACTTGACACTTACTAGCTGTGTGACCCTGGGCAAGTCACTTAACCCCCATTGCCCTGCAAAAAAAACAAACAAAACACCCAATACCCAAAACCACACAATTATCTCAATAGATGTAGAAAAAGCCTTTAACAAAGTATAATTTTCATTTATGAGAGAGCAAAGATAAATTTGATTCCAGCCTGTGAGGGGGAAAAACAAACCTCTTCTCAATAATTCTCAGGAATTCAGCAGTGATGTGACAAAGACTCTTTTATTTCCTTCTTGTGAGAAAGAAGCACCCTAGTGTGTAGCTGGTGGGTACCCAGAAAGCGGGCTCTCAGGCCCTGTTTTATACCCTAGTCCCTAACATGAATGGACCCTCCCCCTTTTCATCATTGGTCTGATTATTCAAGGGTTACAATCTAGCTAATCTGAACACAGTATTCTCACCCCTCTTCCTTGCATGGGCATAACTCAGGAGTAGACCTTATACTTCCTCATATGGACATAACTCTGGAGCAGACCTTATTGAGACCAGGGCTCCTTGAACCATGTGATTTTGTTAGCCTGAGGGGGAGGAGGGGATCTGAGACCTTTGTCCTATAAACAGGTCAGGAGGAGTATGATTGTTATATCCTCATTAAGAGGAGACAATTAACCATTTTCTCACACAACCCCCAAACTATTACAATTCTGTGAATGTACATTTTACCTTTCTGAAATGAGAGGAAAATGACCCCTGCTCAATAATCCTCTGGAACTCAGTAGTGAAGTGTCAAAGACTCTTATTTCTTTCTCAATAGAAAGGGCATCATGGGGCAGCTAGGTGGCACAGTGGATAGAGCACCAGCCCTAGAGTCAGGAGTACCTGAGTTCAAATCCGGCCTCAGACACTTAACACTTACTAGCTATGTGACCCTGGGCAAGTCACTTAACCCCAATTGCCTCACTAAAAAAAAAAAGGGGGGGGGCATCATGAGCATTAATTTACTGTGCAGCTGGTGGGGTGCAAAACACAGGGGCTCAAAGGCCCCTTTCATCCCTAGTCCCTAATGTGAAATGGACTCTCCCCTTGTTCTTCATTGGCTGATTACTTAAGGGTTACAATCTAAGCATGAAACCTAGCCAATCAGAATGCAGTATTATTAATCCTAATTTCCATAATTATTCTTTGAGTTCTTAGCTAATAGGGAGGTGACACAGGGACATTCCTTCAATCCTCCCTTATATGGACACAGCCAGGGAGTAGAGCAGACTTAGTTGAGACCAGTTCAGGGAAACTTGAACCATGTGCTCTCTCTGTCAAAGGGGAGGGAGACTGAGACCTAAGTCCTCAAATAGGTCCGGAGGAGTACAATTTGCACAGTACTGATGTGGTAGTTGTGTCCCACTGAGAGGAGACCATTACTCCTTTCCTCACACTATATATGGAAAGTTTCTATTTAATAAGACATGCAAAATAACCAAACGTCCATTAGAAGGACAAAAGTAGGGGGAAATGATAGTTCAACATGGGCATGGCTATAGAGGAAAAATTTCTTCAACACATTATTGATTCAGGTGTAGGTTGAGGCAAACATTTTGCAAAGCAACAGGCAAATGTACAGTGAATCACAAAAATTGTCTTACCTTTTGACCCAGGAATTTCACTGCTAGGACTTTATTACCAAAACATCACAGAAAGGAAAGAAAATACTTTTCTGTACAAAATTATTCATCACTGTTATTCTTAGCAGTAAAAAAATTGAAAACAATCCATATATCCAGTAAGTGGTCATTGACCAAATCAATTATGATATATTAATGCAATGGCATATTTTGTTACCATTGATGATCATAGTAATGTTTTCAACATTGGCCACTGGGACTCAAGAGGATTGAGCTCCAGGGATATGTTTACATAGATAAGATCTAGAACCTCCCACTCCAAGGCTCCAAGAAACAAGTCATTCCCACCTTTGGCAGAGTAGGAAAAGAGCTGTGGCTGGGCCTTTGCTCCTCCACTCTCCTATCTGTGAGAATGGTATTGGGTTAGAATTATTCCTATTTATTGCCTATCAGATATTTGTAATATGAGTATGATGCTTTTTGAGGGGTTGAGGGTAACAGCCATGCTCTCTACTCTGGGTGGAAAAAATCCAAAGTTACCAGTGACTTAATAGCAAATTCTAATGGTCTTTTCTCACTCCTCATTCTTTTTGGTCTTTTTACAGCCTTTGATACTGTGGATCACTGTCTTCTCCTTAATACTGCCTCCTCTCTAGGATTGTTGTGACACTGTCCCTTCCCACTTCTGCTCTGA
This sequence comes from Dromiciops gliroides, assembly GCF_019393635.1. Taxonomy (NCBI): domain Eukaryota; kingdom Metazoa; phylum Chordata; class Mammalia; order Microbiotheria; family Microbiotheriidae; genus Dromiciops; species Dromiciops gliroides. The sequence continues at coordinate 158,723,780 of NC_057861.1, read as the reverse complement.
CCTGTCTGACCATTCCTTCTCAGTCTTCTTTTTAAGTGACTTGCCCAGGGTCACACAGCTAATAAGTGTCAACTATCTGAGGCCAGATTTGAACTCAGGTCCTCCTGAATCCAGGACCAGTGTTTTATCTACTGAACCACTTAGCTGCCCCCCTTCTCAGTCTTCTTTGCTGGATCTTCATCCAGGTTACACCTGTTAACTATGGGTGTCCCCAGGGTTCCTTCCTAAGCCTTCTCTTCTCCCTCTATACATGCTTGCTAATCCTATCAACTCCCGTGGATTCAGTTATTATTTCTATGTATCTGATTCTCAGATCTATTTGTTCAGCTAACATCTCTCCTGACCTCTAGCCTCACATCTTCAACTACCTAGAAGACATCTCAAACTAGATGTTTCATAGACATCTTAAACTCAACATTTCTATAACTGAACTCATTATCTTCTCCTTAAGAGGCAGCTAGGTGCTACAATGAATAGAGCACTAGACCTGTAGTCAGGAAAATCTGAGTTCAAAACCAGTCTCAGACACTTCCTATCTGTGTGATTCTGGACAAATCACAGCCTCTGTCTGCTTCATTTTCCTCAACTATTGAATAGGGATCAAAAATAGCACCTACCTCCCAGGGTTGTTGTGAGGATCAAATCAGGTATTTGTAAAGTGCTTAGTAAAATGCCTGGAACACAGTAGGTCCTTAATAAATGCTTATTCCTTTTCCTCCCCAAGCCCTCTCTTCTTCCTAAATTCCCTATTACTGTCAAGAATACCACCATCCTCCTAAGTCACCCAGGCTCACAACCTAGGGGGTCACCTCTATTCCTCATTCTATTACCTCCCATTTCCAATCTGTCTATTCTACCTACATAACATTTCACATATATGTCCTTTGTCACTGCTATCACCTTGGTTCAGGCCCCCATTGCCTCACACCTAGACTATTGAAATATCCTTCTGCTTGGTCTCCCTGCCACAGGTCTCTCTTTGTTCTAGCCCATCATCTACTTGGCTATCAAAATGACCTTCCTGAAGGTCAAATCATCATATCATTCACCCAACTATATGATAAACCCCAAGAACTCCCTATTAACTACAGTATCGAACATAAAATCCTTTGGATCTTTAAAGCCTCTCATAATCTGTCCCCCTCCTACCTTTCTAGTCTTCTTAAATCATCCTCCAAACACATACTCTGTGATTCAGAGACACTGGCCTCCTATCCCTCACACATAGTGCTTTATCTCCTGATGTACATTTTCACTGGCTGTCTCTCTTGCTTGGATTTCTCACCCTCCTCATCTCTACCTAGTAAGCTTTACTGACTTCCTTCAAGTCATCACTACCTTCTGTTTTTGTTGATGGTTTTTAAGTTTACACTAATTTGTCTAAGAAGACATGCAAAGAAGATCTTGAATATAGCAAGGAAGTACTCATGGTGATCACTAAAATATAAAATTCACCATAGGAAAGTAAGACGTTTAAGTATGGGAGGCTGTGGGCTTTGAATTTAAATAGGCCCTAAGAGTATGGTTATTCAAGTTGTAGAAATAATTTCCTTCTTAGGTTGACTTGGTGTCCTTCAATTAGAACAGTTGATAAATTTAGTTAACAGAATTGGTGTAAAAAAAAAAAGCCCCAAACAAACAAAAAACCCCCCAATCCAACCCATTACAGCATTCACTCTATGTTGGTGGTCACCACCCAGGCCATAAACTACCAAGGCACACAGAAAGAATTGTCTCCTCTGTCCCTAGAGGATTGGTTGTTTAAGTTCCAAGAATCTCCTCCCATTTAGCAAAGAAAGACTGACAGGACTCTCTCTGCTAACCTATAGGGAGGAAAAGCACAGGATTCAGAGACCAGAGCCATTAACCCAGGATACTTAGACATCAAATGCTATTGAGTGGACTTTGTCAGAAACCCATACTTCCTTCTCTGATTTCATCCCAAATCCTGTATCTGTGTATTTGTAAATTCAAGGAGTGCAGGGCAAGAAAATTATTTTCTGTTAGAGGAGATACTCAAGAAATGCTTGCTGAAGCAAAGACCATAAACACAGAAATACACACACATTTGCAGTGGGTTTCTCCTTGTGTGCAAGGAAAAGCAAACCCAGCATTCTTTCAAAGAATGATTTTGCCTGCTGAATCTGTGGGAAAACTGGAGGACCACTTTTTTTTTTCATGTGATTAAAGACCCAGACTCTAATAGTTTCTTTAATTCTTTGGAACCGTGTCTTTGTATTTCATGTAGGGGGAAAAAAACTACCAAAAAACTTGTTTTCTGGACAAGAGGTAGACAGGTTATGCTGTCAGTGACTAGAAACGACCTGCCTTTGTCTTTCATAGCTTTTCTCAGTTCCTCCATTTGGGACACACTGTGATAGTGAGGCCCATTGTACTAGGGTGAGTACTCAAGCAAACACACATACACACACACACCCACACACTGCCACTTAGTCTGTGACCCAAAGAAAGCACCCAATGATGTCGCCCAATAAAGCTGTAATTCTACTTTGGCCATTCTCTTTCCATTGTTTTTTGCTTATTTCACATGGACCTTTATAGGAAATTAATAAGCTTGGCCACAACAATTTGGCAGTAGATACTAAAGGCTAAGCAGACCCCACTTGAGAGTTCAGTGTATTCTGAGGATTTCTGGGAAGTTCACAAGTTGCAGGATGGTGTTGATTTCATCTGAGAAATTAGTTCAAATCATGCAAATAAATAAAAGAAATGAAGAATCAGCATGGAGCTTATTGCTCTAGCTTCCAGCCTAAGCTCACATCACAGTTTCCAGGGCTTTTATTGGCTACATTTCAAAATTACTTCTTTCTGGATTACAGGGGGTAGGAAGAGGTACTTTTTTGTGGTAATAGAATGTGTTGTTTTTTTTCAATTGGAGGGAAGGATAACAAAGTCCCCATCTATTCACAAGCTTGTTTCTCTCATTCATCCTTACCGGAACGAATGTTCTCAGATTAGATTTGGGTAGCAACACAACCCAGAGACATTGGTAACAGGAAAGATCCAAATCCCTACTTTACAGATAGAGAATGATTCAGGAAAGGCTACACCAGAGTCATTGGAAAAGTCGGTGGTGATAGAGCCATGGAACTCCCACAGCTGTGCATGATTCACCAGGCCATGTATCTCAAATGAATCTAAGATATAATTATAATGAAGGAAGGAAAAGCCACATTTTCTCCTGAAGTTTGGTCCAGGGAAAGACCATGGGAAGATGTCAGGAGGCATCATTTCTGATCCCTTCCCCTCTAGTGCAATATGACCATTAAGTCTACCACCCCATGCCAGGCCACCTGCTTACCAGCCAGAACTGTAGGTCCCAACAGTGTGCCACCAGGCTTTCATTGAGGATCATTTTACCTTATTTTGCCTGGTCTCAGGGCCACTACTCTATGTTGCAACATCTCCATGCTTGATTGAACTCCTCAACTCTACTCCTGAAAGCAATAACAACCATAATGTTCTCCTCCTGCCAGATAACTAAGAAAGTACAATTGATATCCTTGAATCACCTTCATATCTGCTATGTATCTTGGCTATTGATGAGAGAACAAATGTGCTCTTCTTCCCTCCTGTGCTGGGAACTCTTTGGGTCTTCTTCACTGGAAGTGGTGGGTACTTCTGGGAAACAGTTATTGCCATAATGGCAGAAATTCAGGGCAAAGTCAGCAAACTTTGCCCCGTCCCTTTTAGGACCCTTAAGTGCCTATTTGAAGTTAATATATAATAAGAATAATTAGCATTTGCATGGCTCTTTAAGGTTTACCAAGGGCTTTACAAACATTATCTCATTTTATCTTCAGAACGATCCTAGGAGGTAAGGGCTATTATTATTATTATTCCTGTTTTACAGAAAGAGAAATTGAGGCAGATGGAGTTGTCATGCAGCTAGTAAATATGTGACGCAAGATTTGAATTCAGGTCTTCCTGACTCCAGGTCCAGTACTCTACCCACTGTGGCACTAGCTACCTAGATACCTTATGTTCATTTGCATGGCTAGTATGCAAGCAAAAGGCATAATTCATTTCCCCTAAAGCAACTAGGAGGAAGGAAGAGGGTTTTGAACTTCCCATTGAAGAAGCAGGGTCAGGTAATTGGGAGGTGGGGGGGGGCAATGAGGGTTAAAATGACTTGTCCAAGGTCACACAGCTAGTAAGTGTCAAGTGTCTGAGGCCAGATTTGAACTCAGGTCCTTCTGAATCCAGGGCCAGTGCTTTATTCACTGCACCACCTAGCTGCCTGCGAAGTAAATTTTAAAAAACTTCTTACAGTCATCTGAGAGGCTGGGAGTGACGGTGTTTCCTTAATAACAAAAGTAGTAAAAGTGTATTATCAATTTGCTCACAGGTATGTTGGCTAGGCAGCTTCACTAAAGACTGATATTTCTCCCTTCTAGGAATAAGTTCCATCAGATGATAATAATAACAATAATGGCATTGATGATAACAATTAGAATTCACATATCCCTTTAAGCTCTGCAAGCACATTACATCTGTTATCTCATTTGATACCTACCACAACCCGGCAAGGTAGTTGCTACTAGTCATCCCATTTTATAGATGAGGGAACTGAAGCAGAAATAGACTAACAGCTTTGACCAGGGTCCCAAAGGTAGCTAGCTCAGGAAGATGAGCTCTTGGTGGAGAAGAATAAACCAGAGTGGCAAATGCCATCCCTGACAGATGTCATGAAGCCAAGAGAGACAGCAAGGGCCCCAGCTACAGAAGCAGAATAGGGCATCAGTGAAGCAAAATGTGTTGTAAGGAGATGGTGCTGGGAGGGTTGTACCAGCCATGATACATTAGGAACATGAGTCATTTGGGGAGTGTTCCCTCTTCTGCTAGTATGAGAGCCTGTAGAATATTGTCCCTCTTCATGTATGGGTCTGGGGAGCAGAAAGGGAATGCTGGGTGATTTAGTTACTTCTTACCCTTGTTATTTATTTTACTATTCTATCCTAGTTAAATTTGGTTTATGGTTCTTTGGTTTATTGGTCTGTTGGTAAAGAAAGCACCCAATGTGGGCTGAAGCCACATTTACATAATTGTGATCACTCAAAATATCTCATCAGTCTGGGGTGGCAAGTGGTACCAGAGTCAAATGGGACCCTTGTTACAATAGGGTTATTGAATTTAGAGCTATAAATGTTGTCTAGTCCAATCCTGTCATTTTATAGATGAAGAAACGAGCCAAGAGAAATTAGGTGACTTGTAAAAGATTCCACAAGCAAAAAAAACCAGAGCCAGATTCTAAATCCTGGTACTCTGACTCCAAATATAGTAGATTTTTCATTATTCACTCTTTTTTTTTTTTTGCAGGGCAATGGGGGTTAAGTGACTTGCCCAGGGTCACACAGCTAATAAGTGTCAAGTGTCTGAGGCCGGATTTGAACTCAGGTACTCCTGAATCCAGGGCCAGTGCTCTATCCACTGCGCCACTTAGCCGCCCCCCCCCCCCCACTATTCACTCTTGCTCCTTGTTTTTGTTGTTCAGTCATGTTTGACTCTGTGACCACATTTGGGGTTTTCCTAGCCAAGATACTAGAGTGGTTTTTGCCATTTTCTTCTCCAAGTCAGTTTACAGATGAGGAAACTGAGGTAAATAGGGTTAAGTGACTTGTCCAGAGTCACACAGCTAATAAGTGTCTGAGGCTGGATTGGAACCCAGAGAGGTGAGTCTTCCTGACTCCTGGCTTTTTATCCACTGCACCACCTAGCTGTCCTGTTGTTTCTTATTAAAGTACAACATACAGAAATAGGGAAATTAAGAAGAGTAGGTTTAGGAAAGAAGATAATGACTATAGTTTTAGACAAGCTGCAATGGAGATGTGGAGATGTCCAGCAGGAAGTCAAATGTTCTAGGATTTTGTACTGAATGGGCTTTCTTGTTTTAGCCATTATAATATCCACCACATAGGACACTGCTAGCCCAATTTTAAAATTTAAACTTTTAAATCATTTCACCCACCATCAACATAGTGTAGGGTAGTGGTGTCAAAATGAAGTGGGGGCCACTAATCTGTACATAAATATCCTCATGGGCTGCACATTGTCTTAGTTTTTAAAATGTAATCTAAATTTTGTTGTATCTTTATTTATTTTGTTAAATATTTCCCAATTTCATTTTAATCTAGTTTAGGCCACACTTGGGCATGGATGAGTGTTAAAGGCTGCATGGCTACTGGCCTCATGTGTGACACCTTTGATGTCAAATACATGTATATAGAAAGCAGGGCTTGGAGTTAAAAGGCCTGAGTTCAAGTCTTCTCTGCCACTCACTCACTACATGACCTTTAGTAAGTCACTTAAACTCTCTGAACCTCAGTTTCCATGTTCGTCAAATTGAGATAATTATAACTGGACTGCCTGCCTCACAAGGTTATGATAGGTGATACAATTTTATATATTTATATTTACATATATAAGTGTACACATACATATATTTATATACATAAACATATATATGTATATAGTGTTTTGTAACCATGAAGCATGATAATAATATGAATCATCTTTTAACACCATGTTGGAGGCCTGGCCTACTCAGACTATTCTTTTCCTGTTTCCTGAAGTAGTTGAGTGGTACACCATTGATTTTGCTGAATAGTGGATTTTCAGAGAAAGCTATAAAACTGGAGCCTCCCTGTAGCAAGGTGATCACTATGTGGTGCCTTTTGTAAAGAATAGAAAGGTCTCCTTGGGGCGGAAAGGAAATTATTGATGATCAATGGGTCAATTTTAAATTTTAATTTTATTATAGTATGTGCCATGCTCTATTCACAGGTGTTTATTGTGATAATAGCTGTCCTGCATTGGATATAAATGAACCTAACACAATCATGTAGAGACTGAATCCAAGGTACTGGTCTCAGTAGCTACATCCTAGAACCTACTAGTAGGTCAACTGACTCTCAAGATTGAGTTCTTACCATTATTCCACATTGTTTACAAAAGGAAGGTGAGTTGTTAAGAAGTCTAATAAACCAGTCCATATGCATTTGTATACATGCTCTCTTTCTTTAAAGCTAGGTGGTGTAGTGGATATAGCACTGGGCCTGGCCTAGGGAAGATGAGTTCAAATATGGCCCTAGACACTTACTAGCTATGTGACTTGGAAAATCAATATCTGCCTTAGTTTTTTCACCGGTAAAATGGGAATCATATCAGCACCTACCTCTAAGGGTTGTTGAGAGGGTCAAATGGGATAAAGTAAATGCTTAGCACAGTGACTAGCACATAGTAGGTCCTATATAAACACTTATTCTCTCCATGCTCATTTTATACTTATCTATAAAAGGTTGTAAATAGCAGTAGAATATAAGATCCTTAAGGTCATGGACTGTTTTTTGTTGTTGTTGTTGATCTTTTTTGTTTTTGTTTTTGTTTTTTTGTGTGTGTGTGAGGCAATTGGGGTTAAGTGACTTGCCCAGGGTCACACAGCTAGTAATTGTTAAGTGTCTGAGGCCGGATTTGAACTCAGGTAATCCTGAATCCAGGGCCGGTGCTCTATCCACTGAGCCACCTAGCTGCCCCTGTTTTTTGTTTTTAATTTCCAGCTTTGTTTCTCCAACATCTAGCATAGTGATAATACATATTTACTGAATAAATGTTTGCTGAATTAAATGGAATAATTTAATTCTTCAGAGAGCCAGATTTGCCACACACCATGTTGGAGGCCTGGCCTACTCAGACTATTTTCCTGTTTCCTGAAGTAGTTGAGTGTTACACCATTGATTTTGCTGAACAGTGGATTTTCAGAGAAAGCTATAAAACTGGAGCCTCCCTGTAGCAAGGTGATCACTATGTGGTGCCTTTTGTAAAGAATAGAAAGGTCTCCTTGGGGCGGAAAGGAAATTATTGATGGTCAATGGGTCAAAGTACAGATGGTGAACTACCATAAAGGGCACACTTGCCTGTAACAATTTACTTTTTTTTTTTCATTGTGGTAGTGCTCTTAGTAGGCAATTTGCTGGAGCAATAATGGCTTGCTTACCTAGAAATTCAGCCTAGTGACTGGGCATCAAACCAGTTTTTTTCTAGAGTATTTTGTGAAATGTTGTTACCGTGCAAATGCTTATGTGAAAGGTTACAGATTCTGGGATTTAACCCATCTTGTCTACATTACATCTGACTATGGATCCTTCTTATATTGCTGCCAACAGGTGGTCACATGGTACATCATTAGTTTTTATGATGTCAAAAAAATAGAAGTGATCTTAACTATTTCTGTACATTGTTTAAAAAACAGAGAAAGACATCATGGAATCCTGGAAAGAGAACCAGCCAGAGAGAAATTGGTTACTGAATGTGTAACCATGTGCAAGTCACTACATCTCAGAGGTTAGCCAACTAAGACAAAAATTACATAGGAATTGTTGATCCGCATGGCTAAAGTAAGAGGTTCCCTAAAACAATGAAGTCATAGATCTTGATCAATTTTTAAAGAGGAAAATAATTTGAAAGTTCCTACAGATACAATTTCTATCAATAACTAGTTTTGTTTGGAGAGGAAAAAGGGGGAAGAGGAGAAATTAACAAGAATTTATTAAAAACCTATTCTAGGCCTTAGGTAGATAGAAAACTAAAAACAAAACATAACCTACTTTTATCCCATCAGGGAAAACAACATCTCATATATAAGTAAACATTAAATGTGTACAAAATAAATATAAAATCTTTGGGGGGGGGGGCAGGGGAGGCATATAGAGAGGTGGGAAGCACTGGCGCAGGGAAAGAGGTATATTAGAATTAGATCCTACAAGCTCCCACAGCCAATTGTTAAATTTTCAGTGTGATGGGCAGCTAGGTGGCACAGTGGATAAAGCACCAGCCCTGGATTCGAAGTACCAGAGTTCAAATCTGGCCTCAGACACTTGACACTTACTAGCTGTGTGACCTTGGGCAAGTCACTTAACCCCCATTGCCCCACAAAAAACAAAAAAATACAACAAAAAAAACAAAAACAAAACACAAAAAAATTTTCAGCATGAGCATATAAATCTCATAAATAGTCAAATGCTACAAATCAGGGTCTGAGTTAGTATTTTATTGATTTCTAGACTTAATAAAGTCATAGAGAAAATAATAATGCAGACTAATTTTCAAAGTGTATCTTGCTTTTTTTTTCCCCCAGAGCCAGGTGCTGAGCATTACCATTACACCACTGAGCTGGGGGCTATAATGAAATGTTTTATGTGAAAGGTGGTGCTTATGCTCAGCTTTGAGTGATTCTGAGAGGTAGAGGTGAATAAAGAGATTTCTAGGCCTGGGGGATGACTAGTGCAAAGAAAAACGGGTGGGGGGGGAGTGGGCTGGCTTGGCTGAACCACAGAGATCATAGAGGGGAGTAGGGTACAGAAAAAGCCTGGAAATGTAATCTGAATTCAAATCCTAAAGGACTTTAAGTGCTAAGCACAGTATTTTGTATTTGATCTTAGCTCTACAGGTTGCTGCTAGAGGTATAGGGGCAGGGGAGTGAAATGGTCAGACCTGTACTTTAGAAATATCACTTTGGTAGCTATATGTAGGATGGATTGGAGGAGGGAGACCTGGGGCAGTGGAGCCAATTAGGAGATGATTGCAATAGTCCAGGAGCTAGGTGAGGGAAGCATTCCAGACTTGACCAAGAAACTATCACTCTATTCTTTTGAACTGGAAAGTTTACACTAAGCATACAATGCAAGAAGACACCACTTCAATTGGTTGATTTGTTCTAATTTTATCATGTTCTTATTACTGCCTGATATGTCTTTGTTGCATTATATGACTCTAATTGTGATTCCCCTCCCAATTAGGTTTGTGTTCCTTTTGAAGTGAGGAAATGTCAGTGGTTTCTTTCAAGTATTTTTTGTCCAGACTTCTTTAAAAAAAAAAAAAAAAGACAGGAAAGGGCCATTGAGCTTATCTTGTTCACTTCCTGAAATCCAAACAAACTCTCAAAAACCAAATCACACCCTATCCATTCAACTTGTTTCTGTGCAACGGTGGGCAGGAGAGGGCTACAGCATTTAGATTTTATGTAACCTTTGGACTGGCTTAGAAAAGGCTCCAGTGAGTTTGTGAAATAACTTCGAAATTTCAAAACTTGAAATTGGTGTGGTTATTTCTCCCCTAAAGAAATTATTTTTTAAAATATCTAGAAAATGCCTTAGAGTATTCCATCACGGTTGACCAAGTTAAGCTCCCAAGGGGTTTATGCTTGGCCAGTATTTTCTGTGCCCTTGTTTCTAAACCAATGACTACCATTGATTTCAGGGTATTCTTCTCCCTCCATCGCTCACCTCCCCCCTAAACTTCAGAGATACTGCTTTTAGCTTTGTAAGTGGTGAAAAGAAAAAAAAATTAAAATAATATCTGACATTTGTATAGCACTTTATGGGCAGCTATCAGCACAAGTGATAGAGCACTTCTAAGCCTAGAGTCCGGAGGACCAGATTACTTGCTAGCTGTGTAACCATGAACAAATCATTTTACACTGTTTACTTCAGTTCCTTATCTGTAAAATGAGCTGGAGAAGGAAGTGGCAAACCACCCCAGTACCTTTGCCAAGAAAACCCCAAATGAAGTAGGGCAAAGAATCAGACACATCTGAAATGACTAAAAAACAACAAATAACACTTTAAGGTTAGCAAAGTGGTATCCACACATTGCATTTGATCCAGTACAATACAATAAATATTTATCAAGTGCTGACTATGTGCCATGTACTGTACTAAGTGCTAGGGATACGAAAAGAGACAAAAGATAGTTCCTGCCTTCAAGGAGCTTACAATCTAATGCAAGAGACAATGATAAAATATATATGAAACAAGCTGTATAGAGGATAAATAAGAAATGATTTAAAAGGGGAAATCACTAGAATTAAGAGGGGTTAGGGAAGGTTTCCTATAGAGAGTAGGATTTTAGCTAGGACTTAAAGGAAGCCAGGAAGGTCAGTGGTTGGAGCAGAGGACAAAGAGTGTTCCAAGCATGCCAGACAGCCAGAGAAAATGTCTCAAGATGAGAGAGAAAATGTCCTATTTGTGGAACAGCCAGGAGGCCATTGCTACTGGCATAAAGAGTATGTGTTGGGGAGCAAGGTATAAGAAAACTGGAAAAGGGAAGAGACTAGGTTATGAAGGGCTTTGAAGCCCCAAAGAGGATTTTTTTTGTATTTGATTCTGGAAGGGATAGAGAACCACTGGATTTTATTGAGTGTGAGTGGAGGTGGTGGTGACATGATCAGACTTGTATTTTAGGAAAATCACTTTAGCGGTTGAATGGAGAATGGATTGGCAAGGGGAGAGACTTGAGGCAGGCAGACCCACCAGCAGGGAATTGATCCAGATAGAGACAGACAGAAAGACAGAACATTTAGCATTTATTATGTGCCAGGTACTAGGGTTACAAATACAGACAAGACAGTCCCTGCCCTCAAGGAACATATGTTTTAATGGGGAAACACAAAACATTAAGGAGAAGCTGGAAAAGGATTGGAAAGTACATGGCATGGAATGAAAGGAAGTGACATGGAGGTCTGTACCCTAACAAGTTAAATCAAAATCTAAACCAATCAAAATGGAAGAAGCCCAGACAAAGTCAAGGTTACTAGTGAGAACATGATGCTCTATATAGAAGGGACATGGCTAGAGTAGGGTAATGCATTATTTCATATGTATGTATTATAAATTATATTAATTGTATTGCATGAATTAATAATAATAATAGCTAACATTTATATAGTGCACAGATGTTTACAAAACTCCTCTCGTATATTATTAGATTTGGTCCTCATAACAACCTTGTGAAATGCATGCTACTTATATGCAAATTTTATAGGTGGGATAAAGGCAGGCAACTAGTTCAGGGTTACATATCTAATCTAATAAAAATAACTGAGGAGGAATTCCTTCAGATCTTAAGTGTACTACTCTATCCATTACAGTGCACTGCCTTCTCAAATATATTTACTCTCAACATACAATATACATGAAACCCCACTATATATATGTGTGTGTGTATGTGTGAGTGTGTGTGCATACATGCTAGTGGGATTGGCACTATGCAAAGAACTGGGAGGCCATGGGGGGGGGGGGGTGGCGGCAGAGGGGAAGGGCAAGCATTTATTAAACACCTATTAATTGCCAGGCACTGTGTTAAGCACTTTAGAAATATTATCTCATTTGACAAAACATTTTGGGAACTGCAGCTTTTCCTTCCTTCTTAGGGATTTTGAATTGAGGTATGAAATCTTGAAACCTTTTGTACTTGTAGGCTGGAGGATTGGGTGTGGCTAGGGAATTTAATACTCTGGTCTCAGGGGTTCTTAACCTTAATTGTGTTATGAACATCTTTGGCATGCTGGTGAAGTCTATGGACCCCTTCTCAGAATACTAGTTTCAAATACATAGAATAAAATACATAGAATTAAAAATTAAACCAACTGGGGTCAGCTAGGTGGCACAGTGGATAAAGCACTGGCCCTGGATTCAGGAGGATCTGAGTTCAAATATGGCCTCAGACATTTGACACTTACTAGCTGTGTGACCCCGGGAAAGTCACTTAACCCCCATTGCCCTGCAAAGAACAAAAACGAAAACAACAACAACAAAAATTAAACCAATTATATTTAAATTTAATCATATATTTTTTTTCACAAGCCACATGTTAAGAACACCAGGTTTTAATGAAGCTAAACAAAAAAGAAAACCTCATTTCCTGTTTTCCTATTCCACACTTCCTCACCCCCTCCATGGGATTTTATAATCCTTTTCCTCCTTTTTTGAATTAATTTTGTTCAAATTGTCTGTGGGCTTTTCATTTCTTATGATCAGAGTATGCATTGATGGATAACCCTTAGAAGTTTTCTCCATCTCACAGAGTATATAAGCTAAGACACCACCTTCATCCCTCAGAGTATTGAGCTTTAGTTTAGTTTTATGAATGATCATATAATTCCCAATGAGTAGAACCATGAAACTTGAGCTCAAGACTCACTTGGCTATCCCGTAAATGAATTAGTTTAAGCCAAAGTGCTTCTGAGGGTGTGAAAGTTCATACCAAAGGTTGAACTATGCCCCTTTTATCAGAAGGGTTGGGAAACTAGGAAAGACTAGAGTAGAACTCCAACCTCAGAGCTGTCCGGGAGGTAGAGTTAGGTCTTTGAGTACTTTGCCTCACCCCTTATGGCTGGAGATGGTAGTGGGAAGTGTCCTGATAGTCATGTTTCATAGAAATACTTAGAGCTTATAAAAGGAACAAATTAATTTAAAGGGGAACTTTATTTACACAATCTTAGCCCTATTACTGGTCAAAGAAGAAAGAACTGAATTCTAAGCCCAAATTCTAAGATGTCAAGTTTGACACTGAGAGCAAATAAGAATAAGAAACAGATTCTAAGAATAAACCCAAGGTTTCAATTTGATTGAATTACACTAACATTTATTAAGTGCCAATTGTATGCTTGACCATTCAAATATCTCATCCACATTTTATCCAACATATTAGTAAAAATAATCATTTAATTCCTTGTCATTCACAGGTGATCTTATATAGCAGATTATATAATATTCAATTTTTGAAAATTAATATTTTAAAATTATGCCATAGAACTGAGTGCCCAGCCACTGTAATTCAAAGAATTAATGTAAAGCTCTGATTTTATACTCTAAATTGTTTACAATTTGCTTACTGCTTATGTGTCAAAATGCATTATAGTTCTCATGTCCCATTTATTTGACTCACCTAAGGAGAACCTCAATCTTGGCCTTGACTATATGTACCTATATTTAGGAGTTGTTCTACTGATCACATGGTCACTGGGCTGCCCTCTGCTAGGAGGGAAGCTTTTGGGTTCAATGGAGCCCTCAGCCCTCATTAAAGGAGAAGTTGACTTTACCATTCCTTCCATAGCTGAGACTCTAGAGGTTTACACTTCAGGTCTTTAAGTACGGGAAACAGGCCCTTTATTCAAATATCAGACAAACTTTCAACTGATTTTTTTTTCTCTACAAAGAATATGACCTTTATCGGTTTCTAGATCCTTAACTGTGAGCAGCTTCTATTTGCAGATTGAGAGCTCTGGGGTTATATAATTCTTTACTTCCAGGTGCCAAATTCATTTGAAATAAAAAACCATCAGCCAGTAATTATAGCCCACAGACATTTAATCTGTCTATGAACCTCTCTCTTCTGGTCATCAGAATACAATATCTCTCTGTCCCAAGTGTCATTTGACTTAAAGTTAGAAATTCCTTACAATTCTCATTTAACCACATGGTCTTCAGACCTATGTAGGAAGATTGAGGGGTTGGGTGAGTCTCTGTTTAAAAGCCCCCACAAGAGCTTGGGGGGGGGGGTCTGAAGAATCTTGATTGCTCCTTATTCTAACATACTCTGGGTTTCTTATGCAAACAAATGGGAGGAAAGAAGCCAAGAACAACAACAAAAGGACAAGTACAATCATTGCTAGACTGTGCTGTTCTCTGGAATCTATTGGTCCAAATTTTTGTCATAATTTTGTATATGTGTCCAGCAACAAGACTCCCAGAATTTGACCTGTCCTACAGATTAGATTAGAGATTATCAAACTCCTTTGTATACTAACTAACCCTGTGGGCCATAGCACACCAACACTAACAACTAAACCATCAAAACACTTGTGGTAAAATATTTCGGAATATTTCTATAAATGTGATGATGTCAAATAGCAATCTTATTTTTCCACTCAATATTTTCCAAATATACTATATTATTTTTATCCTCAGAGATGCAATGTAGTCAAGTAGATAAAGAGCTGGTTTCAGAATCAGAAAGACTTGGGTTCAAAGACCTGATGCATATTTATTACATGACTGACAAGGTCCTTTTTTTTTTTTTTTTGAGGCAATCAAGGTTAAATTTCTTGCCCAGAGTCACTCAGCTAGTAAATACCTGAGGCCAAATTTTAACTCAGGCCTGATAGTGATCTATCCACTGCCCCACCTAGCTACTCCCAGTTGCTTAACTTTTAAATAACCTGGGCTATTCTTAAAGACTCTACATAGCAGAGAATGTGCTGATCTACATTGGTAGAAAAAGATTTTTTCTCTCTCTACTGGAGTACCTTTTATACCAATGAAATTATGAATCCAATCTTTAAAAAAATGTTCAATATGTAAATTTAACACAATGTATTGAGTGCTAGGCTGGGAATCAGAAATTCTTGGCTTCAAATCCTACCTCTGATACCAGCTGTGTGACTCTGGACAAGTCACTGAATCTCTTTGTGCTCAGGAAATTCCCTAAAATTTATATGAGAAGCCATAGATAAGTTGTTTGCACAGTCTGTGTAGGCAGAGGGAGTTCCCACATGGAGAATGTGCTTACACTGATGAAATAATGGCTCTTTTGCTTATTTACATACAACTTAAAACCAATTTATTTGTTAAGAAGAATGTGATAATTATGTGATTATTTTATAATTGGGTAATCAATGAGTATTTTCTAATTGGAAATAATATTGAATTCAATGCTTCTTTCTTTTTTTAATCAAAATTGACCAAAGGTTTATCTACTTGATTGATTTTTTCATAAAATCAGTTGTTAGTTTTATTTACTAATTCTATAGTTTTCTTACTTTCAATTTTTTAAAATTTCTCTTTTGATTTTCAGGATTTCTGATTTAGTATTTAATTGGGGATTTAAAATTTTTTTCTAGCTTTTTTAGTTGCATGCCCAATACATTGATCTCAACTTTCTCTATTTTATACATGTAAGCATTTAGAGATATAAAATTTCCACTAAGAACCACTTTGGCTGCATCCCATAAGTTTGGGTATGTTGTCTCAGTATTGTCATTCTCTTGGATAAAGTTATTGATTGTTTCTATGATTTGTTGTCTGATCCTCTCATTCTTTAGGATAAGATTTTTTAGTTTCCAATTAATTTTCAGTGTATCTTTCCATGGCTCTTTATTACATGTAATTTTTATTACATCATGATCTGAGAAGGATGCATTTACTATTTCTACATTTGACTGTGAAGTTTTTGTGCCCTAATAAATGGTCAATTTTTGTGAATTCAACACTTCACCTTGTAAGATGTTTCAGAACAATGTTTATTTTCTCTTTCATTTTAATAAGCTAATATTTGGTGGGGAGGGGATTGATTTCAGTTCTTTCAGCAGAATGTAAGCTCTTTGAGGGAAGGTGCAGTTTTATTTTTGCATATGTAACCTAACACAGTGCCTACTATACCATAGGACCCTATTATGTGCTACTGAATTGAGTTGACTGAAATTTCACTTTTAAAAATCCAGACTTAAAAAAAAATGCTTTCATAAATTTGCTGGAAATATGAAACTATTTTGAAAATTTTGTTTAAACACACATTGTACAAATTGGAGCTAACAGGAGTCATATTTGTGTTTCTTCTTTCTTTGGGACTGGTTGTTTGAAGTAGGCTTATGAATGATTTTTTTTGGTTTTTTTTCCCAAGGGCTGATAGATGGTACAGTGGATAGAGCACAAGGCCTGGAGTCAGGAAGAACTGAGTTCAGTTCTGGCTCAGACACTTACTAGCTACATGATCCTAAGGAAGTCTGCTAACTTCTGTTTACCTAAATTTCCTCATTTGTAAGATGGATTTAATAATAGCACCTACCTCTCAGGGTTGTTGTGAGGATCAAATGAGATAATATTTGTAAAGTGCTAACTTGGCACAGTGCCAAGTGTGAGTGACTCAGACAGACACCAAAGCAGATGGGTTCTTGTTATGTGGGCTTTCCTGCCATTTTCTTTTGTTCAGTCATTTCAGTTGTGTCTGACTCTTCATGACCCCATTTGGGGTTTTCTTGGCAAAGGCACTGGAGTGGTTTGCCATTTCCTTCTACAGTTCATTTTACAGATGAGAAAACTGAGGGTTAAATGACTGCCCAGGGTCATATAATTAGTAAGTATCTGAGGCCAGATTGAAATTCATGAAGATTAGCATTCCTGATTCCCAGCTCATTGCTCTATTCACTGAGCCACCTAGCTGCCCTTCCTGCCATTATAAGTGTGTGTGTGTGTGTGTGTGTGTGTGTGTGTGTGTTTCTTCCTAGGATTCCAGGAAACTGTGCTTCAACAGGACACAGTTTGGAACATGTTGCCTTACATCATGGTCAGTTCGTTGTTGACTCTCCATACATGGAACAATCTCCATGCATATAGTCTTTGAATTTATCTGTGATCATGTAAAACATAAATCATTGTTACCTGGTTAAATGAAACTGTGGTGATAATTGTATAGGGGTAGGGGAAGAACACACTGGAAACAGGGCTCAAGCTGATAGTACTACAAGAGACTCCCCACCTCCACCCCATCTCTCTCAGGGATATTCCTAGAACCCTAAGGGAGTGAGAGGGAAGTAATTTTCTGTTCTGGAAGAGGAAGGTATAGAGCCATTGCTATTTCCCAAATTCTCAGCTATAATCTGAATAATAGTTCATGTTATTGGCTAAATAGCTTATGAATCTGTTAATTATGTTTTGTGTATCATTGCTTAAAGCTATCTCTGACTTCATAGAATGAAATGATGGAATAACTGTTCAGGGTAGTCTAGTCCTCATCATGAAAACAATGTTGAAAATTAAGGCAATTTTCTATATAATTCAGGGGGGAAAACATTACTTGCAAGCAATAACTGTTTCCTGTCACAAAAGCAAAGGAGTCATATCCTTATTTCATTCAGTGTTGACTCCTATATGTTGAATTTTAGATGCTGAATCCATAGTTTTTGTTTAAGAGAATATTGATATTAGGATACAAGTGAAATTTCAAACTTTGAGCAAGAGAACAAAGATATCATATTTGCTGTGTTTTCAAGATTCCTTGACATCTGTGCAAAAATGCTGGGTAATCAATGGTTCTCAATGATGAGCCTGCATAGTGAGTACTATAAGGTCCTTTACAGAAGAAAATAAGGGGAAAAACATCCTTCATCTATCAAGTGGGATTCTACCAGTTTGAGTGCATGCCTCAAGGGACTTTTGTGGTCCCTATCACTTTTCACTGGCTCACATGGGTTTCTAGATGATCTTTCCCTATATTTGGACAGATATTAGAAGAGTAAAAGAAATGGTTATTTAAGCTATTAGATCTCCCCAAAGCTGTTATTCTAAGCTCTCTATTCACAAGTGCCAGTTCTGCAGAGCCTCTGTCAAATATGTGGGTCACATAGAAGATCAGTAGCGGGTAATTATTTTTTTTTGGTGAAGCAATTTGGGTTAAGTGACTTGTCCAGGGTCACACAGCTAGTAAGTGTCAATTGTCTGAGGTCATATTTGAACTCAGGTCCGCCTGAATCCAGGTCCCATGTTTTATCCACTGTGCCACCTAGCTGCCCCTGGGGGTGATTACTGACACTGAAAAGAAAGAAAGAAAGGCTTCTTGGTCAGTTGTAGCTGAAGAATTATCAAGAGCTGGAGACCTTTATGGAATTTTGTGGCTGTGACAGGATCAATAAGAAGTATGTCCATGTCCCTCCTTTCTTCTAGTACTAGAGATTAGCTTTCCCTTAAAGGAGACAAAGCTTTCCACAGGACCTAATTGGTCTCAGCTTTCTTGAAGCATCTTCCTTGTCTTCTGAAGGCATAAAAAGTTCCAGCTACATGGAGTCTAGACTTCTCTGACTTGGTGTGTGCCTGAAACCACATGAGTTACTATACCCTAATTTCCTGCTGTTATACTCATTTCCATGGGGAAGCAAGGGAAGACTTGTCTACAAAAGCTGAAGATAAATGCCACTGTATCTCTGTTGCATATTCTTGATATGTTAGTACGAGGTAAACTTCCTTTTTGTCAACTGTTCAATGACTTACCTGTGCTTCACTTCATCTCAAAAAAAAATCTGAACTAAGCATGTTGGCACTCTTATAGTGGTTATTAGCAGGAGTTTGGGGAAAACTATACAATCACTGTAAAGGCTCTTCATGGGTGAGAAGAACTATAAACAGAAGGGCAAAATGAGGCAGTATGTCTTGAATGATTGGCTACCTTTGGATCCTAATTTTGATGAGGTCTTAAGACTTGTTTAGCTGTTTTACACAAATATCAGGGCTGGCTTTAGCCAATTCAGGCAAGCCCTTTTTGTCATTCACTGACACCAGTTTAAATAGTTAGGGATCACTTTCTTCTATATGTGTGTGTGTGGCAATAGTTCAGAATGCTCTGGGTAAAGATACTTGTGAGAAAGGCATAAAGCAAAGGCTATGGAAAAGGATGAGTGCTGGGAAAAGGGGAAAAAGCTGTTGTATTACATAATGATGCCTATGTGGAAAGCTGGGGGAAGTTTTGCACTATGAGAATGACAGTCATCAGAAGCCTACTACATTTGTCAATTGGGAATTCAATGACCCTAGTGAGACCCATTTTCCCACCTACATGTTGAAATTCTTCGTCTTAAATTGGGCTGTCACTGATAAGCTCCAATAGTAGCCTGTATCCTAACAAGGGATATGTTAAAAATTGTTAGTCAGGGATTGTGTTGGCCAACTATGAGTTTGTGATTTTTTACCAACACAAGAATGTGAATTGGGACATATGATATTTCCTTTAGAATTTGCCATCAGTGGAAGTAAATGTAAAAGACTGGAACCAATCCTCTAAACCTAAACCATACCCATCAAACTTGACATTATTGACTTGATGACTGATAGTATAAGTTGGAGTTGGAGAGTCTGAGAGTCAGATCACCTACTGGATGTGACCTTCAAGAGATCAAGATTAGTACCCCGGAGAGCACTACACATTTGAGGGAGTGGCAAAAGTTATAGCTCTGATCTAGGGTACTGCACTAGGCTATCACTGATCCTACATAAAGCATGACTGTAATTAATGGTTAAATAAATACTCAAATGGACCTGTGGTTTCATTACTTTGGATGTTCCTGCTAATGATAAAGATACATTCATGCTGCCCCATCCTGTGTGACTCTTGTATATGTCCTCCCATAGTTGGCCACAGTGAAACCATCCAATATGGTAGAGGCCTTCCTTACTCTTTCCTCATAGTACAAGGATACCAGGGAGTATGTGTGTGATCCACTTGTTATCCTTTATAACAAAAGCACACCAGTTTCTTTTATAATCATACATTTTCATAATAAAATCTTTTATTCCTGTTCTCCTTTAGAAGAAAGGAAGGAAGGAAGGAAGGAAGGAAGGAAGGAAGGAAGGAAGGAAGGAAGGAAGGAAGGAAGGAAGGAAGGAAGGAAGGAAGGAAGGAAGGAAAGGTTTATTAAGCATCTATTATGTGCAGAGCACTATGTTGTTAATGCTTTATAAATATTATCTCATTAAATCCTCACAATAATCTTGGGAGTTAGGTGATATTATTATATCCATTTTACAGTTGAAGAAATTGAAGCAGATAGAGATTAAGTGATTTGTTCAGTCACACAGCTAGTAAATGCCTGAGATTAGATTTGAATTCAAGTCTTCTTGACTCCAAGCCCAAGACTCTATCCCCTGCACTACCTAGCTGACTTTTTATTATTAAAAAGAGAGGCTTTTGTTTCTGGAAGAAGCTTTCAGTCATTAAAGGATATTTGCAATTTCTTGAAGGCAATCCAACCCACTTTCCTCTTCCCATTTAATTTTGGGACCCACTTGATATTCATTTGTACTTTCTGTTCCAGATATACATAAACTATTGAACATGTTGTATAAGTAGTCCATCCAACTGCATGTCATAATCTTCATCCACTTGGTTTTTCCAAGTGGGCAGCCAGATTAAACTCTTTTGAATAGTTACAGATCTCTTCCAGGACACTCTGCAATGTTCTAGGATACAAACAGAAGCATCTGGAGGCCTTCACTATCCCCAGGGAATCACTCTTCAATTTGGACTCTACATTGGATCTCCTCTATCAGAGCAGTGAAATACCCTTAATAAGCACACTTTTCCCCATTTGATCAGAGGTTCATTGAGCAAGGTTAAAATAACCTTGCTCAATGAATAGTAACCTTTCAAGGAATATCGATATAGATATATGAGTAGGAGATAACTTGTTGGAAGAGAGACTTTAAGAAGGCATTTTCTCTAAGAAATATATTTTGTAAATCATCAAACAATATACATAATGGGAATTTGAATTCTCTACCTCTTTTGGTCAAGTAAAGGATGGTAAAGTTGTATTCTACTGAAAATCTCACTACTGAAATTCTGACTGTTCCCAAATAATACCCACTTCAAAGATGCCCTCCACATGTGCAGATGATTCACATAAAAAATAAATATGAATGGGAATATAGACATATAAGTCAGTAGTTATTGATATTATCTTAGTTATTTTTTTGGTATTAATATGAGATTTTCCCTACACTTTTGTTATCTTCTCCCTCCTTCAAATACATTGTGAATCAATCTTCAGTGCCCCAACAATAAATCTCTATTCTATATACTTTGTCAAACCTGGCAGATGCGATTGCTAAGCAACACATATTGATATTTTATAGATCATGGAAAACAGAAGAACTACTAAAGTACTGGAGATGGGCAAATGTTGAACTGTTTGTTTTTTAAGGGAAGAAAATAGAATCTGCAAATCATAAATGATTGAGCTTGGATTAAATTCCTGGGAAAGTTCTAGAAGTCAGAAAAGAGATGGTTATTGGGGCAGCTAGGTGGCGTAGTAGATAGAGCACCAGCCCTGATGTCAGGAGTACCTGAGTTCAAATCCAGTCTCAGACACTTAACACTTACTAGCTGTGTGACCCTGGGCAAGTCACTTAACCCCAATTGCCTCACTAAAAAAAAAAAAGAGAGAGAGAGAGAGAGAGATGGTTATTGAATATCTAGAAAAGGAAGCAATAATGTTTACAAAGAGCCAACATTGCTTCGTTGAAGAAAGATCATACTAGACCTGCCCTCTCGCAAATGATTTAAGTAGTAGATCAGATGAATGTTGTAGAGAGAGTTTACCTAGATCCTAACAAAGCTTTTGATAGAAAGATCCAGGAAAATCTGGGTTCAAATCCTCCCTTTGACATATACTAGCTGTACAACCCTAGACAAATTACTTATTCAGTCAGTGTCTGAATTCTCTAAGTTGAATAAAACATGGCAAACTTGTATTAGTAATGGGAATTTCATCTGAGAGTACCCTATAGCAATAACTAGGCCCTGTCCTTTATTTGACAAATTATTTCATATTATTCTTGTGGAAAAGGTAGAGATGTTAATATAATCAGATTAATTTAAAACTTGAATGGCTGAACTCAAAGAGTAGTTGTTTATGGTTCAATGTCAATTTGGCAAGAGTTCTACAAAGGAATGCCCTAGGAATTTGTTTGGACTGGTACTGCTTAACTTTTTATCAGTGACTTAGATAAAGGCACAGATGGAATGATAATTTGTAGATGATACAAATCTGGGAGGGTTAGCTAGCACAGTGAATGACAATCATGTTACAAAAAGGTCTTGACAAGCCAGAGCATTTGACCGAATCCAATAAGATGAAATTCAATGTTGATAAATACTATTTATAACAATTATATTTTTAAAATCTACATCACAGGCACATGATGAGGGAGATATGGTTACATACTAGCTTGTCAGCAGGGTAATGCAGCAACTGCAAAAGTAATATGCTCATGGGCTGCATTTAATAGGGGCATAGCCCCAAAGGGCTATAAAACTATGCATACCCTTTGACCCAGCAATATCACACTACTAAGTCTGTATCCCAAAGAGATAAAAATAAAACAAAAAAGGAAAAGAATCTATATGGACAAAATTTTTATAGCAGTTATTTTGGTGGCAGCAAAGAATTGGAAATTAAGGGGATGCCCATCAATTGGGGAATAACTGAACAAGTTGTGACATATGATTGTGATGGAATACTACTGTGGTATAAGAAATGATGAGCAGGATGCTCTCAGAAAAACCTGGAAAGACACACATAAACTTTTGCAAAACTAAGTGAGCAGAACCAAAAGAATATTATACATAGTCACAGCAATATCGTACGATGATCATCCATGAATGACTTAGCTATTCTCAGCAATACAATGAACCAAGACAAATCCAAATGATTTATGATGAAAAATGCTATCCTTCTCCAGGAAAAGAGCTGATGGAATCTGAATGCAGATTGAAGCATACTTTTTAAAACTTATTTTTCTTGGGGGCTTTGTTCTGTTTTTTTCTTTCACATGATTAATATGGAAATATGTTTTCCATCACTGCACATGTATAACCTATATTAAATTGCTTGCCTTCTCAATAAGGGGAAAAGGGAAAGAATTTTGAATTCCAAATTTTTAAAAAACAAATGTTAATTCCAGAAAAACTTGGAAAGACTTACATGAACTGATTCTGAGTGAAGTGAACAGAACCAGGAGAACATTGTAAACAGTAACAGCAACATTGTGTGATGATCAGTTGTGATAGACTTAGCTCTTCTCAGTAATACAATGATCCAAGACGATTTCAAAAGACTCATGATGGAAAATGCTCTCCATATCCAGAAAAAGAACTATGGAGTCTCAATGTAGATCAAAGCATACTATTTTCACTTTTTTGTTGTTTTTGTTTCTTCTTTCTTGTGTTTTTTCCCTTTCTTTCTAATCCTTCTCTCACAACATAACTAATGTGGAAATATATTCAACATGACTACTTACTGAATAACCTATATCAGATTACTTGCTGTCTTGGGGAGAGGGAAGGGACGAGAGTAAAGAAGAATAATTTGGAACTCAAAATCTTACAAAAATGAATGTTAAAAATTATCTTTACATGTAATTGGAAAAAATAAAATAAAATACTATTTTAAAAACAAATGTTAGGGGCAGGTAGGTGGTGCAGTGGATAGAGCACCGGCCCTGGATTCAGGAGGACCTGAGTTCAAATCCAACCTCAGACACTTTATACTTACCAGCTGTGTGACCCTGGGCAAGTCACTTAACCCCAATTGCCTCACCAAAAAAAACCCAAAACAAACAAATGTTAAAGAATTGTACATGGATTTGGGAGGAAACAAAATATTAAATATATGAAAAAGAAAGTTGTAAAAAAATAAAAGTGGCAAAGTTCCCATGAAAAAAGAAACAATAGTCTGTCATTACTTTGCCCTCATCAATTAATTTTTTTTTTTTAGTGAGGCAATTGGGGTTAAGTGACTTGCCCAAGGTTACACAGCTAGTGTTAAGTGTCTGAGGCCAGATTTGAACTCAGGTACTCCTGACTCCAGGGCTGGTGCTCTATCCACTTCGCCACCTAGCTGCCCCTCATCAATTAAATTTAATAAGCATTTATCAAATGCCCACTCTGTGCTAGTGACTGTGCTAAGTGTTAGAGATACAAAAAAAAAAAAAAAGGCAAAATATAGCCCCTACCCTCAAGGAGCTTACAGTTTAATGGGGGAGACAGCATGTAAACAAATACATACAAAGCAAGCTATATCCAGGATAAATAGGAAATAACAAAAGGAAGATTCTAGAATTAAGAGGTATTGGGAAAGCCTTTCAGTAGAAAACTATATTCAGTTGTTAGAACCACAGTTAAAGCATGATATTCTTAAGCTAGAGATGATCCAGAGAAGGACCTACCAGGATTGGTTGAAAGAACTAGGGTTGTTTAGCCTGAAGAAGAGAAGACTTGGAAGTGAGAGGAAAGGTGGGGAACAGGACACGATGGCTGTCTTCAGATAAATATGTGAAGACCTGCCATGCAGAAAAAGGATTAAACTTGTTCTATTGGTCCCCAGAGGGAGAACCAGAAATAGTGAATGGTGGTTGCAAAGAAGAAAATTTCCATTTTCTATGAGAAATAACCCCAACAACTTTCTAACAATTAGAGCTGGCCCAAAGTGGAATGGGCTGTCTCCATATCACTGTGCTTGGTTGGGCTTCTTGCCAAGCTTTGAACTGGTTTTACTCTGTACTGTTTCTCTCTGCTTTATGAAGAGATGCACCATCTAATCTTCCATCACCCTTTTCTATAAGATTTTACACATTTTATTTAGTTTAGTTTAGATTTTAAACAAGGGTATTGCCCTTCACTGCCATCTCTTTTTAGTGGACATCTCACTCAAGCGCTTCTTGACTGAGGCACTTTTTAGGGTGTTTTGACCTTCTTATTATGAAAATTTATTTATATTTGTTAGACTTCTACATGAAATTATTATAATAAGTGTGGATATATTTTCTTCTATCTATTACCTTGTTTTTTTTTTTAATCAACACCTTGTTTGAATAGGAATGAATTGTTTCAATTATATGCTATATCTTTTTTCCTCTCAATTTTATGCCTACTTTCAGCTTTATGCTAATTTTTACCTTTGTTCTAATAAGTTGGTGGTCTGACCATACACGGTGGTTGATTCAGGAATGACTGCAACTTCAGAAACAAGTCATCTCTTGTCCTTTAAAGTATAATCAATTTCATTTTTCATGATGTTATTCACTGCTCACCATGTCTAGCACCTACTCATTCTTTTCCTGAAGAACATATTCACGATGTAGAGTCATGAAACTTCTGTGTAGTCTATAAGTCTCTCATTCCTTATTCCTGGGCATGCTTTCCAATAATCTCCAGTATCTGACCTATTTCCATATTTTTGTACTGAAGTCATTGGCTTCAAAGCATACAATGATTTAAGTGCAAGAGTCTTACAGAGTTCTTCACATAATTCTTCTACTATTTCTTTCTCTAAGACAGATATTGGTGGATAAGCTGCAATTATTTTCATTGAAGCTAGAGAGCAACTAGGTGGCAGAGTGGATAGAATGTTAAACTTAGAGTTAAGAAGACCTGAGTTCAAATCTAGCCTCAGACACTTGTTAGCTGTGTGATCCTAGGCAATTCACTTAACCTCTGCCCCAATTTCTTCATCTGGGGCAAACAGAGGTTAAGTGCATCATGGGGGTAGCTAGGTGGCACAGTGGATAAAGCACCGGCCCTGGATTCAGGAGGACCTGAGTTCAAATCTGGCCTCAGACACTTGACACTTACTTGCTGTGTGACCCTGGGCAAGTCACTTAACCCTCACTGCCCTGCCCCCCCCAAAAAAATAACACACACAAAAACAAAAACAAAAAGGTAAGGAAGGAAAGTAAAGTGCCTCATCCCTCTCTCAAGATTCCAGGCATCACTTAAAACTGAACCTAATCTGCACATGCAGATTCTGGAGCTGAAAGGTCCTGTTGTTGCTGTTTTTTCCTTCATTCTCAAAGAGGACTGTGACATCAGGAAGGTGATGTCATGACTTAGAATGCATCGGATTTAAGTGAGGGAGGGCTGTGCAAAGTCACCAACTTCACTCTCTCCTCCAGAACCATCTGGGTCCAGTGGCAAGATATATATAACAATGGAGACACCCCAAAGAGCAAAGAGAGTGAAGCAGAGCAAAAAAAAAAAAGAAAGGGTGTAGTCTGGAAATCTTAGTCAGACTGAGACCAGGACTCATACTTCTAAAGCAGGACTAAGAAAGGACTGGGAAAGGATATAACAAGGGATGTTGGCAGGGAGCCTCGGCACAATAATTATCAGTCCAAATCAGGAGGGAGTCCATAATAATCTTGGATGCCTCTTTCCTCCATGTTTCAGTACAGCTCAAGAAAGTTCCAGCATTAGGGTAGCTCATATTTTATAAGGGGGAGGGTCCTACTCAGGTGGATCTGATCAGTTTCCCATCTCTGAGGTCCCAGGCAAGAACATACCAATCGTTTAGCAAACTAAAAGTTCCTAGTCTGAAAAAGAAAACTCCAGATATAGGGCAGGAGCTGTGGGAGAAGGAAAGAGGATGACCAGAGAAAGGTAGGACATACAGGAAGGGGTATCAAGTAGGTAATTGGCATACTATTGGACAAAAAAAGACTACAAAAAACAAGTTTTCCCAGGCTTTCAGCACTCTATTTTTCAGATTTTTTTTTCAGCAACAAACATTTATTTTATTTTCCAGTTACATGTAAGGGTAGTCTTCAACATTAATTTCCACAAGATTTAGAGTTCCAAATTTTTCTCCCTCCCTCCCTCCCTTTCCTCCCCCCTCCACAAGATCATAACCAGGTTATATATGTATAATCCACAGGTATTATTTTTATCAGTTCTTACTATTGTGCATAGTAAGCTTCCTCATTAGTTCCTTAGGATTGTCTTGGATCATTGCACTGCTGAGAGTAGTTAAGTCATTCATAATTGCTCATTGAATAATATTGCTGTCAGTATGCACAATGTCCTCCCAGCTCTGCTCACTTCACTATACATTGATGTTCATTAGTCTTTCCAGGTTTTGGGGGGATCATCCTGTTTGTAATTTCCTGTAGCACAAGGCCATTACAGTACAATCATATAACACAGCTTTTTCCATCATTCCTCAATTGATGGACATTCTGTTGATTCTCAATTCTTAGCCTCCACACAGAGTTGCTATAAATATTTTTTCTACAATTTTCCCCCTTTTCTCTTTTTCATGATTACTATTGTTAACTTTTTTGCTTCCATCCTATTCCCTTCCCCATGATATTTATTCTATTATCCATCTTCTTTCATCCTATCACTCTTCAAAAGGGATTTGCTTCTGTCTGTCCCCTCCCTCACTCTGTCCTTCCTTCTTTTGCCCCTCTCTCTTTATCCCCTTCCCCTCCTATTTTCCTGCAGGGTTAGAGAGATTACTCCACCCAATTGAGTGTGTACATTATTTCCTCCTTGAGCCAATTCTAATGAGATTGAGGTCTTTGAGTCAATTCTGATGAGTGTTAGACTCATTTACTGCCCAGATTAAACAGATTACTCTACCCAGTTGGGTGTGTCTGTTAGTCCCTCCTTGAGGCAGCTCTGATGAGTTTAAGGTCTTTGAGACTTTTCTGATGAGTGTAAAATTCATTTGCTGCCCTGCTCCTCTCCCATCTCTTCCCCCACTCCATAAGCCTTTTCCTATTACTTTCATGTAGGATTTCACTTCTTCCCTTCCTCCTCCCCCAGTGAATTCCCTTCACCCCTCAATTTAACCCTAAAGATGTCATCACCTAGGCAGCTAGGTGGCACAGTGCATAGAGCACTGGCCCTGGAGTCAGGAGTACCTGAGTTCAAATCTGGCCTCAGTACCACTATATGCCCCAGGTATGTCCCCCAGCTCCAATTTTTTATGGTTCTCTAGGGTCTTGTATTTGAAAGTCAAATTTGCCATTCAGTTCAGGTATTTTCATCACAAATATCTGAAAGTCTTCTTTTTCATTAAAGTCCCATTTTTTCTGCTGAAAGATAATGCTGAGTTTTGCTGGGTAGGTGATTCTTGGTCATAATTCCATTTCCTTTGCCCTTTGGAATATCATATTCCATGCCCTCCAGTCCTTTAATGTAGAAGCTGCTAGATCTTGTGCTATCCTGACTGGGGCTCCAAAGTACTTGAATTCTTTCTTTTTGGCAGCTTGCAATATTTTCTCCTTGACCTGAGAACTCTGGAATTTGGCTATAATATTCCTAGGAGTTTTCCTTTGGGGATCTCTTTCTGGAGGTGATCAGTGGATTCTTTCAATTTCTATTTTAGCTTCTTCTTCCAGGCATTTTCCTATGGCATTATTTGGATGTTTTTTGGAGCGATTGTGTCATGAGTTCAAGAGCTCACTGCCTTTCCTCCGCCATCTTGGCTCTGCCCCAGAAGTAAAAATATCAGATTTTTTTTTCTCCCATGAACTTCTGGATATCTCTACTGTTAACACTTTTATATGTTTTGTATATCTTTTGTAGCTATGCTATTCCCTATGGTATTTAGCTTGATAGATATAACCATGTGCAGCCATGTAAACGCTGAGAATACTCATCTCAATTCCCAATCTCACTGACAAAATTGGCTCTCAGAGCTAGGCTGGCTATGTCTACCCACCCTCCCCCATCTCTTAGTTCTAGAAGAACCCCTGAGGTAAAGGGGTGATTCTCTAATGCCATTTGCTTAAGCCCCCAGTGCTCTGTTCCCCTCCCCTCCCCCACCCCTGCCCCAAGATTATCAGTGGAGAATCACTTAGCTGGCCTTAAGTAGATTTTTAAAGGAAAGGGTATTTACTATAATTCAATTTTTTAAAATGTTGGGTCAGCTAGTTGGTCCAGTGGATAAAGCACTGGCCCTAGATTCAAGAAGACCTGAGTTCAAATCCAGTCTCAGACACCTGACACTAGCGGTGTGACCTTGGGCAAGTCACTTAACCCTCATTGCCTGGCAAGAAAGAAAGAAAGAAAGAAAGAAAGAAAGAAAGAAAGAAAGAAAGAAAGAAAGAAAGAAAGAAAGAAAGAAAAAGTTGTATATCAGATTGCTTTCTGTCTTGGGGAGGGGGGAAGGGAAGGAGGGAGAAAAATTGGAATTAAAAATCTTATGAAAAATGTTGAAAAGTATCTTTACATGTAACTGGAAAATAATAAAAATAATTTTATGATTTAAAAAAAGTTGTTACAAAACACTATCTTTCCAAAAAACTTTGTAACACACTCTCACACAAGTACAGAGCCCAAAGGGACAGGCAATATCACATATGCTAACATGAATCACCAGAAGTGGGTTACAGTCTTCTACTTTGACAAGCCTTTGGAGAGTGCCAGTTATGTCTTGAACACCTGCCTTGAAAAGATCTCTCTGTTGTTGCTATCAGGCCAAAAAGCAACCCCTTCAGTAAGACTCAGCCATTACTCTTCCTTTCTTTGCAGACCCTAAGGGATGAGACCGACCTGCATTTGAGTTCTGCCTCATGTATTTACTAGCTGTGTGACTCTGGACAAGGGTCACTTACTTTTCTGAAGTTCATTTTCCTCATCTGTAAAATAAAGGGATTGGAACCAACAGCTTCTAAAGTACCTTTCAGCTCCATATCTATGATTCTATTATCTGTCACCTGAAAGAACAGCAGTTGCTTTCCTCTTTAGTACATCAAATTCCTACTTCTTTTGGACAGCCTCATATCTAGTGGTTTTTAGCTCCAAGTATTTAGTGGTCATTCCTTCTGCTTCCCATTCTCTCTTGTTTCAATCCAACAAACACATATTAATCACCCACAGTTGGTTAGGCTCTGTGCTAAGTGCTGGAAGATTATTGCTGTGTAGTCATTCAAATCATGTCTGACTCTTCCTGAGTCCATGTACCATAGTGTGTCAATGCTTGTCCATAGGGTTTTCTTGGTAAGGATACTGGAGTGGTTTGCCAATTCCTTCTCCAGTGGATTAAGGCAAACAGAGGTTAGGTGATTTGCCCAGGTCACGCAACTAGTAAATATCTGAGGCCAGATTTGAACTCAGGTCTTCCAGACTCCAGGCCCAGCACTCTATCTACTGAACCACCTAACTCCCTCTAAGCTCTAAAAGATATAAATAGTAAAAAGAAATATAGTCCTTGTTCTCAATGAGTTTACAGTCTAAAGGAGGAGACAAGATACAAGAGAAAGTAGGAAAGTAGCAGTGGAGGGAATGAAATACCAGGGGATACTCAGCAAGAGAATTGGGGGATGGTTGGAGGCGGGGGGGGGGGGGGGAAACCTAGTTCTGTGGTGCTAATACCAGGCAGGACAGATGCAGAGTGGAGCGTTCTGAGAGTCTAGTTTCTGCCCTCTATAATGGAAGGCATTGGGAGGAGTTTAGCATCCCACTCTCCAGCCATCTAAATAGAGGGGAAAGGAGACTGAGAAAGGCAAAATCAACCATGGCTTGAGTTAACAGTAACGGTGAATTCAGAAGTCATGATCTTGTCCTGATTGAGACATGTTGTCCCATGGAGCTAAAACCAGACAGGGCAGCAGATGAAAAGCAGTTTCAAATTCTTCCATTCTCCAACATCCTAACACAACCAAGGATTCCTACCCCTTACCTCCATTCCTGTTTCTTTCTTTATTTTCACATTAAAATTCTCCCTTCTTCCATTTTCTAAAAGGAATACAATTCTCCCTGATCAATTGGGTTAGGAATTTGTCTTTTTCATTTTGGGTACTGGTAGCTTGGTTTTCTTTCTTTAAAAAAAAAATCAAATTAGTAATGATTTTTTCTATTTTTTAAAACCAGCTATTAGTTTTATATATTAATTAAATAATTGAGATATTTTGTTTCAATGACCCTAGTGAGACCCATTTTGTTTTGTTTGCTGTTTGTTCCCCCTGCAGGCTCCAGACTGCTGAGGGCTGAAACTGTGGTCCTACACTTCCCCTAGAGTCAGAGCTATACAGGCACTAGTTGGTTTTGTTTGGGGTTTTTTTTTTTTTTTGGTTTTTTGCAGGCAATGGGGATTAAGTGACTTGCCCAGGGTCACACAGCTAGTAAGTGTCAAGTGTCTGAGGCTGGATTTGAACTCAGGTACTCCTGAATTCAGGGCCAGTGCTTTAACCACTGCGCCATCTAGCTGCCCCCGGCACTAATTGGTTTTGACCTTGCTTTTTCCTCTGTACATAGCCTAGAGCCTAGAATGTGACCATTCCTCACTCATTTTGTACCGGTTTCTGCATACTGCATAGGGGTGGTCCCCTCTTTTGGGGTCTGGCATCTCTTCCTGCCCTGGTATACAGAATCCTCTTTTTGTTTTTAAGTTTTTTACACAGAAGAAATTATTTTCATAGTGATTTAAAGAATTTTTAAAAGTTATAATCTTCTTTAAAGTTGTTAAACTGATTGGGGGTAGCTTGGAAACTACTTTAAAATTTCTTCTATTGGATTTGGATCTGGAAAGGGCCTTAGAGAGCATTTATCCCAATCTTTCATTTTTCAGATTAAGGAATTGAGGCCCACCAATATTAAAATAATTTGCCCAACATCACGTGCCTATTTAGATATAACAGTGACTTTTATTTGAGTAAGGTGGACTAGTTGTAATTAAAGCTTCTTCACTAAAGGGGAAAAATTTTTTTTTAATTTTCTGCAAGAGTAAACCAGACCAGGTATATTTAATAGAATAGGTCAAAGCCTTGATGCCAAGCAGAGTGAGATCAGGTCACAACAGGCTCCAGCACTGATACCAGTGGGTGAGTTAGGGAGACCCAACTGAAAACCCACAGAGTGCCTCTGACCCAGAGGAGGTGTTCTCTGGGGAAACTGTCTCGAGAGTAACACATTAAACATGTCAAAAAAAAGAGTGATCAAAAGGAGGCATATATTGATATATAGGCTAGGATTTTGTTTTGTATTAAGTCAGGTTTAGCTACACTTTGTTATGCCTGTGAAGTATTATTTGTCACATTCTAAGATGCATAAAATACATATGATTTCACAATCAGATTTCAATTTATTATACTCCTTGAGAACAAAGAATGTATCAGGTCAACAAGTATTTATTAAGTACTTACCAAGTTCCAAGCATTCTACTATGTTCTAGAAATACAAATACAACAACAACAAAAAAGACAGCCTTTAACTTCAAGGAGTTTACATTATATTGGTAGAATAAAACACATAAAAGGAAGTTGAAGAGTGGTACCTTTTATCAAAATATAGTTATCCTGTTTTATCTCTTTTAATTAAATCTATTTTAGTTGTAACTTTGTCTGAGATCATAATTGCTACCCCTGCCTTTTTTGAAACAGTTGAAACATAATAAAGTCTGCTCCAACCTTCCATTTTAATTCTGTGTGTATCTCTCATTCTTAAATGTTTCTTGTAAACAGCATATTATTGGATTCTGATTTTCAATCCATTCTGCCATCTGTTTTGCTTTTATGGGTGAGTTCATCCAATTCATATTCAAAGATATGAATATTATTTGTGAATTTTCCTCCATCTTAGTTTTACCCAGTTTTCCTTTGCAGCCTCTCATTTTATCCTATCACTGTTACCTTATCTTCTTCTCCTACCCTTCTATTCCTTATTTTATGCACCCTCTAAGAGTCCCTCCCATATCTTCTACCCCACCCTCCTAAATCTTATTCTATATACACTTCTATAAGTACTTCCCATACCTTGTCCCCTAGTTTTCTCAAGTCCAGAAGACTTCTATACCCTTCTAGATGTACAAATTGTTTCCTCTTCAAACCAGATGTAGAAGGGGGGAGAACTACCCACATGAGAGCATCATGGTAGAGAAAGTCCAGAGAGTCAAGAATATATCCTGGAGAAGAATGATGGCATGGCTGTACTGAGAGTTTTCCTTCAAATGGGGATTCTAAAAGAAATAAGCTAATAAGAGGAACATGAAATAAAATATAAATTTGTATCTCTTCCAGTGTTGAATACAATATTCTGCATGCAAGAGTTATTCAAGAAATGACTGTTTAATCAAATTGAATTCTAGTTCAGCAGCAATCTGAGTATATACTTGTTTCACAGAGCAGTCCACTTTGAGTCAAGTAGAATCATCTGGTTGCTGAGTACCACTTCTATCAGGCCCCAAACTCTATTCTCTGGCAATATGGAACAAAATGTTTTTAACTACTGAGGCCCTTTCTGGTCTCTTCTGAATTCAGAGCCAATAATTTTTCAACTATATCACATTGCCTCCCCAAGGTGAACCTAAAGACAAAAGCTTGCTTTAAAAAACCCACATATCATTTTACTATTTAAATGATTATTATTTAATTATCTAGTAATCATAACTTCATGATGGTTTATAGACATACCAGGTTGCAAGAATGGAGTAGAAATAGATTTTGGGAGGTGAGTATTCTGGGGTCACTTGAGGAGGACTATTTTAAATAAATATTATTTTTTAAATGAATGAAGAGTTTCATTTTTCATTAAAGGTGTTGAATGTATTAGAGGCTGAAGATCACCGAGTTCAGCCACAGAATGTCTTAAGGTTAAGTTGAGGAGTGGATATTTTCTCAACCTAAAGTCTAATGCTCCTAAAACACCAGAGACTGAGAACCACCTGTTGAAGTGGAGGATAAGACAGTTTCAAGAGCATTCAGCCTTTAGATGTTTTCACTTACAGGGGCAGTCACAGCCAGCCTGAGGTTAATGTCACAAAGTGGGCACTTGGACCAATAGCAGCTGTACTTTGCCCCACCAGAGCCCAAACAAGAAAGCTGCCAAGTTGTAGCACATTTCTCTCAGATCAAACTATATTTTCAGTCTGACTTCTAATAGCAGCCAACTAGATTGCACAAACGTGTGAGACAAAAAATAGTTGTGTACCCTTGACTGCTAGGCTTTAGGATTATTGAAGAATGACATGTATGGAGGACCATTATACAATCCCCCAAATGGAGCTTGGTAATGGAAACACTGGTACTGTCTGCACAAAAGGTATCACTATAAGTTTGGACATAATTTCATTTTTCATTTTCTTCTCTTCATGCATTGCTCTTCCCCCCTCCCTAATTTTGGAGCTGACCCATAACAATTCATCTATTTCTATAAGCTGACATGTCAGATTGAGACAAATCCCCATGGCTAGCTCTCTGTCTTTCCCATTTTCAGTTTAAATTTCCCATGTGGATTTGTAATACACTCTCAGATCATTAATACCTTTCACTTGCAAATCCCTCACAACTTTCTTAGTACAAGTGCTTGTAGCCTACCTATCGTCTTTCATCTACTTTGCTTAATGAGGAATGCAACCTGACTGCTGAAGTCTTAAGCTCATCTATCCTCCCTCTTTTCTCCTTCCAGAGCCTCCAGCTTTTGTTAATTCCATGTAGTCCATTTAATCAATGCTATTACATACAACCTATGAAATGAAGCAAACTACTAAATGGTCTTTAATCCTCTGAAGCCTCCTTCAATTCTGATGTGACAATGGCAGAGCTAAAAAGTAGGATGGGAGAAATGGAGAGAGAATGCAAATGGTACTCAATATTATATGGTTTTTAGATCTGTTATTAACTCTAGGTAAACTAAATGAGAGATTCTTGGCCAGAGACCAATGAATGCAAACACTACTGACAAAACTAAATCATATCAGTCATTACATTCTCATTAAAAAACTTAAGTGAAATCAGAACACAGAAGGCAGTTGCAACTAAATGGAAGGATGGCTTACAGGTTCACCTCTGAGAGATGCAAAGAAATTAGTAAAGTTGGTTTAATTTTGTATCCAAAGGGTACAAGAAGCATAATTTCATGGAATGCTTTGTAGTGTATTTGAAGTACTTTGCAAACCTTAAGGCACTGTAAAAACGGTTTGGTCTACAATATCAGTGATATGGGGAATTTTCAGTGTGGAAACTTCTTTCATCACTGTAAAGAAGCAAGTATATCTCAATGCTCAGGTTAAACACTTATAAAAATAAAAGATTGATATGCATGTTATAGATATTTTATTGAAGAAGAGAGTCAGTGGATAGTTGAAATAGCAAATGTCAAATCTCTCAGAAAAATAAATGAAATAATGAAATACATTAATAAAGCATCAGTAGGGGGCAGCTAGATGGCGCAGTGGTTAAAGCACCGGCCCTGGATTCAGGAGTACCTGAGTTCAAATCCGGCCTCAGACACTTAACACTTACTAGCTGTGTGACCCTGGGCAAGTCACTTAACCCCCATTGCCCCGCAAAAAAAATAAATAAATAAAGCATCAGTAAGGGCTAGAATACCAGGGGATACAAACATGAAAAGCAAGACAATCCTCCTCATCTATAAAATCAAAGCTTTGGACTCAGTGGCCCCCAGTGGCCTTTTCTGTTTTAAATCTATGATCCTATAATCCCTAGCCTCAAGGACTTCATATTCTAATAGGAGAAAATGACATATATAGGGGAGTGATGGTCAAGGAGTAGATTTGAGAAGTCACAAGGACATGAGTGCAGCCACAGGGCAGATATGTTCCATTAATGCTTATGCATTTTGATTTGACTGTGATTCCTAGAGCCAGAGGTGGTCTTGGGGGGGGGAGGGAGAGTGGAGAGAAAGAACAATGTTGCATCATATTATAAAGATAAATGGAGGGGCAGCTAGGTGGTGCAATGGATAGAGCACCAGCCCTGAATTCAGAAGGACCTGAGTTCAAAGCTAGCCTCAGACACTTGACACTTAATAGCTGTGTGACCCTGGGGAAGTCACTTAACCCCCCATTGCCCCACCAAAAAAAAAAAAAGATAAATTGAGAGCAGTAGGCAGTTTGGTAAATCTGCATATGGTTAATTATGGAGAACCCTAACTAATAAGGTGCAAGCAAAGCCCCAGAACAAGAGATGGAGATCCAGTTCTCAAGCATGACATGAAGACGGCTAGAGAAGAGCAAACTGTGTGCTGGGTCTACATGCAATTGATTAAAATCTACGAAATAAAAAATGACTGGTTAGCCAAATGGAAGTCATTTGCAAATCCAGCTGTTTAGATACAGTCAGAGAACAGATTTATTAAAGAACAAATCACAATACACAAATAAAAGAAAGAATAAAAATGAGGTGACATGGAGTACAACTTGGACAGTTTCAAACTGTTGATGACCCTAAGTAGGAAATGGATGAAAACAAATATTTACACAAATACCATTTTCTAAAGAGTTTAAGGAGTATAAATCAATCACCTCAACAAAGAGATCAAAAGATCGTAGGAATCACCTTAGCCACCAGATCTAATATCCCTGCTAAGTGAAGATATATAGATAACATAAATGATATCTCACATCATAAACTTGTAACATTTTACAAAGGAGGACAGTATGAGAAGTATTATCCCAAAAAGAAGTGTAAAAGCTTAAGAAACTCAAGTATACCAGATAATTCCAAGAATACTAGAGCCTAAGATTGGAAGGAGACATGAAAAATAGGGAAGATCTTTCAGGATATCTATAACAAAGTCTTTTTCTCCATCAATCACAACCAAGCCATCACATTTGTACTCATGACAATGCTCCGTGTACTTCTCAGGGAAGTAGAAATAGTAAGTAGGAAAAAAAAAAAGATAGGAAAAGCAGCTGACCTAACCTATGTACAAAGCAACAGTTTATATGCTTGAGGTGACACAAAATTGAGGGCATTGAAAGATTATCAATATATCCAAAAGAAAATATCCAACTTTTGGAAAAAAGAACATACCATATTTTTACCTCTAAAGATAACCAGGATAATATCAATAACTATCTGCCTATACATCTACTTTCATATATCAATGATATCTCTATGAAAATAATATGCACATTTATCAAGGGCATCCTTGATGAATGTAAGTGAAAGGAACAGATAGGTTTTAACAAAAGATTTTCCATAGCAGATTACATAATTTTTCATAGCAGTCACACAAATTATAGAAAGGTAGATCTAATGAAATTCCACTGCATTTATTGTTCATTGATTTTTTTAAAAAGGCTGTTGGGGCAGCTAGGTGGCGTAGTGGATAGAGCACTGGTCCTGGAATCGGGAGTAACTGAGTTCAAATCCGGCCTCAGACACTTAACATTACTAGCTGTGTGACCCTGGGCAAGTCACTTAACCCCAATTGCCTCACTAAAAAAAAAAAAAAAGGCTGTTGATTTACTAGAACAAAATACTGCCTTAAGATTTAAGTTCCTATGTCCAAAGGGCTATGGAACTGTGCATACCCTTGGATCCAGCAATAACACTGCTAGATTTATATCCCAAAGACATCCCAAAAAAGGACCTATTTGTACAAAAATATTTCTAGCAGTTCTTTTTATGGTGGCTAAGAATTGGAAATCAAAGGAATGCCCATCAATTGGGGAATGGCTAAACAAGCTGTGGTACATAATGGTAATGGAAAATTATTGTGTTATAAGAAATGACAAGTAGGATGATTTCAGAAAAGCCTGGAAAGACTTGTATGAACTGTTATATAATGAAGTGAGCAGGACCAAGAGAACATTGTGCACAGAGACAACAATATTGTTTGATGAAGAACTGTGAATGACTTAACTATTCTCAACAATACAATGATCCAAGACAATCCCAAAGGACTATTGATGAAACATACTATCCATCTCCAAAGAAAGAACTGATACTGATGAAGCATGCTATTTTTAACTTTCTTTCATTTTTTTCTTTTATTCATAGTTTTCTTATACAAAATTACTAATATGGTAATGTTTTACATAATCATACATGTATAACACATATCTGATTACTTACCACCTCAGGGAGGGGGGAGAGGGGAGAGGGAAGGAGGGATAAAAAATGGAACCCAAAACTATAAATAAAAATGTTTATTACTTTTAAAAAAAGACCTAAGTTCCACAATGGATAGAATACTAGACCTATAGTCAAGAAGACCTGAGTTAAAAGCCTTTCTCAAACACAAGCTTGGTAATTCTAGTCACTTATGCTATTTCAGCCTTCATTTTCTCATCTAAATAGGGATCATTTTAGCACCTAGCTAATAGGACTATTGTATGAAAATCAACTGAAATAATATATGTGGAGTGCTCTTCAAAACTTATAACTTATGCCAAGATGGCAGAGGAAAGTCTGTAACTTTGGGAGCTCCCTGAGATTCGTCCACATACCTCCAAATAATGTCATAATACAATTCCTGGAGCAGCAGAATCCACAAAAGAACAGAGTGAGATCATTTTCCAACCAAAGACAGCTTAAAAGGGCAGCAGGGAAGGTCTGCTCTATCAGGCTGAGAGGAGAGTACAGCCATGCTGCACAGATCCAGCCCCAGGCAGGCCATACCTCCAGAGCCTCTGAATCATCAGCATCAGCAGCTACTTCTGGAACTCAGCCCATGGATCATTGATGAGGTCCAGTGGTTGGACAGAGGGAGATAGCAGGGTTCTTTGCTGGAGCTGAGGCGGAGTGCTGTTGTATTGTCCAGGAAGCAGACTAGAGTGACAGCTGCCCAGTGGGGGAGGGGCATGGGCACACCAAGCTTGTGACCACAGAAAATTGGATATCTGCTTCCCCGTTAAAGAGAAAGCAGGCCTATGGTTACTTACAGGCCAAGCAACCTAAGAACATGCCTTTCCTTAAATTGTACTACCTGGGACCTCCTGAAGTTTGGGACAGTGTGTCCTGGCCGCAGTGCCCCACTTTAAGAAGGAGTTAAGGCCAGGAGATAAGTTGGGATAATGAGCAGGCAGAAAAAGATTCAGACCATCTAAAGTTTCTTTGGTGACAAGGTAGATCAAAATACACCCTCAGGAGAACATGGCAAAGTCAAAGCTCCTACATCCAAAGCTTCCAAGAAAAATGTGAATGTAATCATGCCATAGAAGCACTCAAAAAAGACTTTGAAGATACAGTAAGAGAGGTAGAGGGGAAAGTAAGAGAGGTAGAGGGAAAAATGGAAAGAGAAAAATGAGAGTGATGCAGGAGAGTCATGAAAAAAAGTTAAAAACTTGAAAGGCCAAATTGGTCAAATGGAAAAGGAGGTACAAAAGCTCTCTGAAGAAAATCATTGTTTAAGAATTAGGATTGAACAAATAGAAGCCAATGACTTTATGAGAAATCAAAACACAATAAAGCAAATCTATATGAATAAAAAATAGAGGGTAATGTGAAATATCTTCTTGGAAAGACAGCTGACATGGAAAATAAATCCAGGAAAGATAATTTGAAAATTACTGGACTACCTGAAAACCATGATCAAAAACAAGAGCTTAGACATCATCTTCTAAGGAATTGTCAGGGGAAATTACCCTGATATTCTAGAAGCAGAAAGTAAAATATAAATTAAAAGAATTCACTGATCACCTCCTGAAAGAGATCCCAAAATGAAAACTTCCAGGAATATTATAGCTGAATTCCAGAGCTCCCAGGTCAAGGAGAAAATATTGCAAGCAGCCAGAAAAAAACAATTCAAGTACTGTGAAGCTACAGTCAGAATAACACAAGATCTAGCAGCTTCTACATTAAAGGATCAGAGGGCATGGGATATGATATATTGTAGGGCAAAAGAATTGGGATTACAACCCAAAATCACCTACCCGGCAAAACTGAGTATAATCTTTCAATGAGAAAGAGGACTTTCAGGCATTCATGATGAAAAGACCTGAACTGAATAGGAAATTTGACTTTCAAATACAGGACTTTAGAGAAGCATAAAAAGGTAAATAGGAAAAATAAACCATGAGGGATGTTAAAAGGTTAAACTGTTTACATTTCTACATGGGAAGATGATACTTCTAGCTCATAAGAACTTTCTCAATAGTACGGCAGCTGAAAAGAAAATACTTAGACAGAGGGGGCAGGTGTGAATTGAATATGAAGGGATGATATCTGTGTTAAATATGTCTTTTTGTTTATCTCCCCCTTTTTTTTTCTTTGTGGGGTAGGCAGGGTGGGATGGCTTGTATCTGGGGCTGGATTTGGGCTCAGGGACTCCTGGGTCCAGGGCTGGTGCTTTGTCCACTGTGTTACCTAGTAACCCCTGATGGCATCTTTAGGGTAAAATTGAGGGGTGAGAGGAATGCACCAGAATAAAGGGAAATGGGAGAGGTGGAATGGGATAAAGTAGCTCACATAAAAGAAACAAGAAAAAGTTTATGGAGTGGAGGGGAAAATGGGGAAGGAGTGGGGGAGTGATTGAGCCTTACTCTCATCAGAATTGGCTCAAAGAGGGAATAACATACACATTCAAATGGGTATAGTAATATATCTTGCCCTGTGGGAAACTAGGAGGGGAAGGGGAAAAGGGGGGAAAGGGGAAGGAAGGGAGGGCAGATTGGGGGAGGAGGCAATAAAAAGCAAAACACTTTTGAGGAGAGATAGGGTGAAAAAAGATAGAAAATAAAGTAAATATAAAGGGGAGGGAATAAGATGGAGGGTAATACAGTTAGCAATAGTAACTGTGAAAGAAATGATGAGCAAGATGCTATCAGAAGAATTTATGAAAAATGCGATCCATCTACAGAGAAAGAACTGATGGTATCTGAATACAGATTGAAGTATAATTTTTTTTGTTAGTTCCTCTTTCTAAAGTTATTTTGTCTGTTTTCTTTCACAACCTGATTAATGTGGAGATGTTTTGCATGATTGCACATGTATAACATATTGAATTGCTTGAGTTCTTAGGGAGGGGTGGGGAAGGAAGGCAGAAGAGAATTTGGAACACAAATTTTTAAAAATCAATGTGAAAATTTGTTTTCACATGTAAGTTGGGGAAATTCTAAGTAAAGACATTTTTATTTAAAAAACATAACAAATATATAAACTATTAAAGCAATATAAAATATTTATATATTATTATATGAATTATTATTATAATTCATCTGTATCTTCACCTTATAAAACACACCATTGCTTAGTTCTTCTAAGCATGGTCAGTATCCACTGCTTTAGTTGCATCTATGAGACAAGATAGGGAGGTCAAAGTCAATTAATTTGATTTTATCAGTTACCTGGTAACCAGGGCTGCACTGACCTCAGATATAAAAGGATATTGTGGTCATCAGTGATCCTTTCATTGAACTCAGCTATATGAGTTATATATGGGTTATATCTACATGAACTCAATTATATGGGTACCAATATGATTCTACCCATGACATATTCAAGGGCACTGTTGAAACTCAGAATGGAAAGCAACTGGTCAATGGAAAAACTATTACCATCTTCCAGGAGAATGACCCCACCAAAATTAAATGAGAAGATTGTAAGGCCAAGTACATGGTTGAGTCCACTGGACTTGAGCTGACTTCCACCTTTATAAAAGACAAAGGCTCACTTGAAGGATAGAGCTAAGCATGTTATCATTTCTGCCCCTTATGTGGATGCCCTTCTATTTGAGATGGGAGTGAACCATGAGAAATACAATAATTCCATAAGAATGTAAGTAAATCTTCTTGTAATACCAACTTTTTGACCCCCTGGCCAATGTCTGTGATGTTATTTCCACCCAGAAGACAGTAGATGGCCCCTTTGGCAAATTGTGCTGGGATGAACAATGACAAAAACATAAACCTTGCTTCCATTGAAGCAGCTAAGGCTGTGAGCAAGATCATTCCTGAGCTGAATGGGATGACCTGTGTTCCTACTCTCAGTGTATCTATTATGGTTTCTGGAGAAACCTGCCAAATATGAGAACATCAAGAAAGTAGTGAAGCAGGCATGAAAAAGTCCCTTGAAGTTTTTTGGGTTACATAGAGGACCAGATTGTA
Source organism: Dromiciops gliroides (assembly GCF_019393635.1). Taxonomy (NCBI): domain Eukaryota; kingdom Metazoa; phylum Chordata; class Mammalia; order Microbiotheria; family Microbiotheriidae; genus Dromiciops; species Dromiciops gliroides. The sequence goes on along the minus strand of NC_057861.1, from coordinate 158,681,863 downwards.
TCCTGTTGCTTTAAAAGCAATGCCGCAGGGGCAGGTAGGTGGCACAGTGGATAGAGCACCGGCCCTGGAGTCAGGAGTACTTGAGTTCAAATCTGGCCTTAGACACTTAACACTTACTAGCTGAATGACCCTGGGCAAGTCACTTAACCCCAATTGCCTCACTAAAAAAAAAAAAAAAAAGCAATGCCCTCTCTTCTACCTTTGATACTGACACTGGTTTGCCCTTCATGACCAATTTGTCAACTTCATTTCCTGGTATGACAATAAATGTGGTTATAGCAACTGTATAGTACAGTGACATCAGAATCAAGTAGAAACAGATCACTGAGGGCTATATATTGACTTAGGAAAGCACAAGTCAATATTATTCATGTTTTATTGCATTTTTAACTTATTGCGTCAAATATGTCTCAATTACATTTTAATCCGATGCCCACAGCTGAGAATATGACACCTCTGATATAGTAGGTCTATATGGCATCCAAGGAATAAAATAGAAAGCCATGGATCTTTATCCCCAACCAAAAGAGGAACAGCATCACTGAGGAGCATACATCAGAAATCTATTGTTCCATACTGTACATCTAATATCACACACACAATTCCTGCTCCCCAAGGCATTCTGTCATTTTTGGACGGGGGAAGGATAGAATCCTATGCTGTGTAAATCAATAAGGGCATCACATATTGGACACCACTAAGCTATAGTTATTCAATCTACATATAAGAACATTAAGAACAGAAATGAACTCTTTTAGAGATGGTTGGCGTGACTTCGAGTCTAGCTCTCTCCATGATGTTCATTCTTTGCCAACTCCCATTTTCTCATATTCTCCCTTTGACACCAAGGGTTGTGTAATTTTCTAACCAAGCCTTTTAAAAAAACAACACATTCCCCTCTGATTTACCCCCTACTAATGATTTACCCCCTTTTCAATGACCCAGTACAATATATTTATAATTCCTTTCAGCTGTCGTTAAAAGAACTGTTTGGAGCCTCCACCCTGTTCAGAATGATCTCGCTAGGCTCAGCAGTTCTGACCACCCCCCCCCCAATCTCCCCATCCTCGAGGCCTGCACTGTGGGCTCATTTGCATTGATTCCTTAAACAATGAGGACCAGGGTCTGCTCCCTTTAGACTGTACACAGTGTTTCCAAAGTCGGTCACAGTTTGGACTCAGAACAAGGGCCCCAGCAGGACTCAGGCTGGAATGTTTTGATTGTTAATGTCCAAAGTTGGTCTTCCCTCTATCTTTTATGGGAACAAATTCAGACATTATGCCCAACTGGAGCGAAAGAGAGAGAGATGTTTTCCTCCTGCTTATGGCTGACATGTGTTACCCTGCTGTTAACCTCTTTCAAGACCGCCTCAGGCCTCTGCCCATGCAGCCCCTTTTCTTGAGTAAGCTTTCCTCAGGGACATCCACCTGCATGCCTTTCCTGGGGCCTGAAATAATATTTCAGACCACCATACACTTTGCGGGGGTTGCTATTTTTGCACGTTCATGCTTTTGCGTGCTTTTCCTGTAAAGCAGCTTGGGGAAAAAAAACAACAACCTGCAGAGGAATGGTACTTTATAAATCAAAAAATAATACTAGACTGTACTGTAAAAATTGGAGGCTGTAAATAGTCTGGCACACCCATGGGGCTGGAGGAGCATCCAAGGCAACAAATGTTCTAGGAAATGGCAACACTGTCCTCTAGTGGCCAACACAGCCAGTCCTCAGAATCTATAGGCACCTTGATTTGAGCATCACCCTGACCCTATACCTTTTCCAAGGGACTGAATCATGGCCACTAAGGGTTTTCTGTGCAAATGGAGCAGTAGAAATAATGCTACATGATAATTATATCCAGTAGAAAGACCACTAGAAGAGGTCAGAAAATTTCCACATCCCAGACTAAACATATTTCCAAAAATACTAAGTTATGTCTATTATTTGCTTTTAACAAAGAAATGCTGTATCATTTCTTGAGCTTTGTTACACAATCCTTTCTGAGTGCCTTTCTAAAATATAGATAGATAGTGTGTTATACTGGAAGAAATCCTAGATTTGGAGTAAGAAGACCTAGGTTCAGGACCAGGCTCTTACTACTTTTTACCTCTTTTATGAACAGGGAATTTTCTTTTCTTTTTCTTTTTCCTTTCATTCCTTTCTTTTCTTTCTCTTTTCTTTTTTCTTTCCTTCCCTTCCCACCTTTTCTCTTGCCTTCCTTCCCCCTTTTTCTCTTCCCTTCCCTTCTATTTTTTTTTCTTTCCTATTCTTTTCCTTTCAGAGACTACGTCTCCCTATCCAGTCCAGTCTGTAGGTATAGCAGTCATTCACTATCCCATACCACTCTGATCAACATGGAAACTTTAGCCTGCTTCATTTTCCGATTTGAGCTGGTTCACCTTTCCTTAGGCCCCCTGGTTGCCTTATACTCTTGGAGGCCATATTGGTATAGGGCTTAGTGCAGACACCAGGCTTTAGCCTACTGTAGCTCAAAACTAGAACTTATTTACTTATTTGTTTGTTTGTTTATTTATTTGGTCAGGTAATTGGGGTTAAGTGACTTGCCCAGGATCACACAGCTAGTAAGTGTCAATTGTCTGAGGCTGGATTTGAACTCAGGTACTCCTGACTCCAGTGCTGGTGCTCTATCCATTGTACCACCTAAGTTTGGAAGACCCTGCTTTTGTTGTTTTTTTTGTTTTGTTTTTGTTTTTTGTTTTTTTGTTTTTCTGCAGGGCAGTTGGGGTTAAGTGACTTCCCCAGGGTCACACAGCTAGTAAGTGTTAAGTGTCTGAGGCCGAATTTGAACTCAGGTACTCCTGAATCCAGGGCCAGTGCTCTATCCACTGCACCATCTAGCTGCCCCGAAAACCCTGCTTTTAACACAAACTATGTGACCATGAACAAGCCTCTAAATCTTTCAGTGCCCCAGGAAAACTTTCTAAGATTATAAATTACGAATGAATTTCCAATCTGCAACAATAGAGGGATTTTTCATACTGGGAATCCCCTACCAAGAGGAAACCATAGATCTGGACCAAAATAAGCAAAATGGTGCCCAATACAGTGTCATGCTTGTAGGGAACATTAAATATGTTTGATGATAAAATCTATCTTTAAATTTTAACAAAAAACTTATTTTTTTTTTTACTATTATTATAAATTATCTCCAGCATGGATGGAGAAAGAGGTGGTAGAAATGTGGAAATTTTGTTGGAGTGTCGTATGGTCTCTGATGTTATTTTAGAGGTTCTAAGATTTTCCACATTGTGTAATATAGTGACACTAACACTGTAACGGGACAGCTTGGTGGCACAGTAGAGCACTGCCCCTGAAGTCAGGAGGACTTGAGTTCAATCTCACCTCAGACACTTAGTAGTTGTATGACCCTGGGTGAGTCACTTAACCCCAATTGCCTTAAATATCCAGGGCCATTTCCTGTCTTCCTGATAACATAGCTTGCTACTGGACCCAGATGGCTCTGGAGGAAAAAGTGAGGCTGGTGACTTTGCACAGTGCAAGTCATGACATCTGTCACAGTCCTCTCCAAGAACAAAGGACAAACAACTACAACAACAATGGTAATCATCTATGAGTTGCAGCTTCCCTCCATTTCTCTGTAAAAAAAATGTGAATTGCATGCCTTCTTTCCTGATGAGCATAAGATGAATATTAAGAAAATTATATTTACAAGATTCTTCAAGAAAACAGTTATTTCACAGGAGATTATGCTCAACGACCAAAAAAAAATTCTTAAGTGTTTGTGCCAGGCACTGTGCTAAGCACTTTTTTTTTTTTAGTGAGGCAATTGGGGCCAAGCGACCTTCCCAGGGTCACACAGCTAGTAAGTATTAAGTGCCTGAGGCCAGATTTGAACTCAGGTCCTCCTGACTCCAGGGCCGGTGCTCTATCCACTGCACCACCTAGCTGCCCCGCTAAGCGCTTTTTAAATAATATTTCATTTGGTCCTCACAACAACCTTAGGAGATAATTATTATAATTATTATAAATATTATTATCAGCCTTATTTTACAGTCAAGGAAAATGAGACGGACAGGTTAAGTGAATTGTCCAGAGTTACAAAGCTAGTGTCTGAGGCCAAATTTGAACTCGGCTCTTTCTGATTCCAGGCCCAGCACTCAGACTATTGCACCACCTATAATCTGAGGTACCTACCCCACTGGGGAGAAATATTGCATCTGGACATAATCCTTCAATGATAGGAATTGCTTTACACATTGCCATAAAGGATTAAAAGTATCACTGAACCAGAAAACATAGAAATAATACACTCATTTTATATTATAAAACATAAATTTAGTGAGAGGTGAGAGCAACCTGAGGGAAAGTGTTTTCCAATAGAGGGTATATTTATCCCAGATAAGAGAAGGTAACCAAAAAAGTCAGAGATCTTAGGATCATAGATTCAGCACTGAGGGGAAGGGGTGGGCAGGGAACTTTGAGGTCATCCAAAAGCTTCATTTTGCTGGTGAGGAAAAAGAGAAAAAGAGATCGGAGACCTTGACTTATTCAAGGTCATTCAGCTACCACAGAGCATAATGAGGACTTGGCCCAGCAGTTCTCACTCCAAATTCAGCACTCTTTCTATGATATCACACAAACTCCCCCAAAATATGGGGGATAAAATAGCCCTTGCAGGGACCCATATTCCCTGAAAAACCTCATTCAACAGTTGCTGAAATCTTAGATTTGGGTTTAATAACCTTCTCCCCGGGAGGGGGGGGGGAGAGATGTATACAGACACACTTTTAAGGTGAAATCTGTATTATTAACATTTCATCAGCACTTTCTTAAGTCTAGACAATTGACAAAAATAAATAAATTGAGGCCTGATTTGTAGAGTTTGCCAATTCTAAGGTATAAATGCTCTCACTGAAAATTTATCAATTACTCTCAAGCTGTTTTGAGTTGGTGGCAGCACAACACACTTGGCCCTGCAGAAAGGGATTTCTTTTTGGAGGTGTCCCAGTGGTTTTGTAGGCTGCCCATATAGATATATTCTTTGTCAGGGTTTTGCTGGTTAATCCTAAAAGTCAGGAAATAGTTAGTCAATACATGGAGTGAACAATGTTGTTATACTTACTGCCCTCCCCCATTAAATATTTAGTAAAGTGCATTGGGAAATAGAGATTCGTCAATCTAAGCTCATGAACATTTATGAGTACTGCAGTCTTGGTTATTGTGGGAACCCATAAGAGAAGAACTGCACAAGGAAAAAGGCCAGCCCATCTTTACTGGCAAAAGTAATTTAAAAAGAGAAGAATCAGGGCAGCTAGGTGATGCAGTGGATAGAGCACTGGCCCTGGAGTCAGGAGGACCTGAGTTCAAATCCAGCCTCAGACACTTGACACTTACTAGCTATGTGACCCTGGGCAAGTCACAACCCCAATTGCCCCACCAAAAGAGAGAGAGAGAGAGAGAGAGAGAGAGAGAGAGAGAGAGAGAGAGAGAAGAATCAAATTGGCAAAGACAACTATAGTCTATATTGGAAAGGCTCTGGTAGAGCTATTAATTGATTCATGCATTTTGAAAAAGCAATTTGGAATTAGGCTAAAAAACAAATAAATAAATAACCTTAGGAAGTGTACTCCCTTTGAATCAAGACCAGGAAGGAATCTTACCCTAAGGAAGTTAAAGCTAGAAAGAAAGATCCCATTTAGTCCAAAGCATTAATTGCTCTCCCCTTTATAGTAGCAAAGATCTAGAAACAAAGTAAGCATCTATTGATTAGGAAATGGCTAAACAAATTGTGCTACATAAGTGTAGCCCAAAAGAGCCAAGTAAGTTAAGGTCAGTCACATTCGAACTCAGTTCTTCCTGATTCTACATCAATTCATGAGGCAACTAGCTGATTCATTGGATAGACAGTGGGCTTCTAATTAGAAAGCCTTGAGTTTAAATCCAGTCTTAGATACTAGTTGTGCAATCCTGGGAAAGTCATTTAATATCTCTGCCTCAGTTTCCCCTCATCCTCATCAGTAAAATGAGGATAAAATTAGCACCTGCCTCACAGGGGTTCTTTGAATATAAAATGAGATAATATTTGTAAAGCACTTTGTAAATCTTAAAGCACTATATAAGTGCTAGCTATTGTTATTTATATATATATAAATATATACACATACATATATATAGGGCCACTTAGATACCTCATACAGAATTAATATTACATATATTGTCTGATATGGTAAAAAAAATATTGGTTGATTTTGATGAACTAGGTTTCTTCCCCCCCCCCCCAATTTTTAGGAAAGGTTAGTAAATAAGGGAAGATAGGAAAGATGAAAAGAAAGAATAAGCATTTATTAAGTGCCTACTATGTGCCAAGCATTGTGCTGAGTGCAACTAAGAAGGAAAATATTTGGAAATGATTGTAATAAATTGGTATCAATTTTAATGAAATAGTACTAGAGGTTTGGTTACTATATAATAGGGAACTTTGGCGAAGGCAAAGATGGCCTCTTTTTACTTACTGAAATATAATTTGTTCCTTCATCTTTCCCTGTCTCCTCTCTTCCCTGTGTCTCATTTCCAGCTCTGCCTCTTACTGCCTGTCTGAGATTACCTCACTTTTATTGTTTGTAAATAAGGGACCAGACTTATCATCATCACAGTCTCTGTCAGTTCTAAATCTTGTGATTCTTTGATGAAGACAACATTCATATTATTGAGCACCCCAGGGTTCCTGGCACTGTTTTAAGTTCTTGGGATACAAAAAAAAAAAAAAGAAAGAAAGAAAGAAATCCAAACCAAATAGAAAAGCATCTGCTCTCAAGGAGTTTACATGCTACTGAACTAAGAAAGGTGACTGTTCTCATAAATGAAATCTATTGAATAAATAAAAGCGGGATTAGAGCTGGCTCCAGCTGAGCCCCAAACAGGGCTATACCTCTGTTGCCCAACCTTCCCAATGATTCCTCCCTCCCTCTGTTGTCTCCCACTACCCTGAATTATACCAGCACCATTGGTATCTGTAGCTAGTGGTGGCCACCCCAGAAGCCCAGAAGCAGAGAATGCCTCATGTCTGAGTGCAATGTACTTAAGGAACAGCACAGAAGCTAGACCCCACAGTCAAGATTCTCACAGCCCTAAGCCAAACAACCAAGGGGACAATTGGTGGTGCTAGTGACCAAGACCTCTATCCATGGCATAGTGGTTTGGCACGTCCTGAGGCTGCTTGGGCAGGCCCTACATTATGCTGGTGAGCAATCACAAAATGTTTTACAGAGGAGCCTGGGAAAAGGGAGGGACCATGAATTACAAGGGAAAAACATTCAGAGAAGCAGATCCTCAAGAGGCAAACAAGGCCTCACAAGCAAGTCAGGAAGTGGCTGGGGCAGGGCGAAACAGGGCTGGGAACTGGGTGGGCTGGGGAATCATCTCTGTTTAGGTCTTTTTTATCCACCAAACTGACAGTCATCATGGGTAGTGTTTGTATCAAAATGGGAGTACCAGGAGGTCACCTCTCTCTCACACCCCAACTGAATGATGTCTGTAAGTGTGAGTTCATCCCTGACTTCATTTGCATGTGAACCTCCTTAGTTGTAGGGAACTCAGAGTCAAAATGGTAAATTTCTGTTACAGTTGGAACATATTCTGTGAGGGAGTTTTTGTTCAGTGGGGAAAAAAAAGCACTGGAACTTGGAGCTAGAAGTGGAGAGGCAGCCTGATGGAATAGGACCTGTATCTGGAGTGAGAGAACCTGGGGTGGACGCCGAGTTCTGCCATCAACTACCTACCTGTGTGACCTTGGTCAAGTCACTAAACCTTTATGGTACTGAGTTTCCTCTGCTATGAAGTGAAGTGGTTGGACTAGATCATATCTGAGGTCTCTGTCAGTTCTAAATTATAATCCTATGATATAAAATCTGGCTAATCAACATTTATTAAGTGACTCCTATGTATCATTCACTATGCTAAGAGCTGGGAGTACAAAAAGAGGCAAAAGACAGTCCCTACCCTCAAGGAGCTCATATTCTAATGGGGGAGACAAACAAGGTAACAAATATATACAAAAAAAGCTATTTTTTGACCTTGGACAAGTCATGTAATCTTTCTGAGCCTCAGTTTCATGGTCTTGAAAGTGAAGCTAATGATTCTTACATTACCAACCCTATTGGGTTGTTGCGAGGACCAAATGAAATAATGGAAGCAAAATATGTTTGTGAACTTGAAAGCTATTCTTCTTATTATTGAGTTTGAATCCTTGCCCTTAAAATAGAATAAAAATAATTCCTTGTAGGGGCAGCTAGGTGATGCAGTGGATAAAGCACTGACCCTAGATTCAGGAGGACCTGAGTTGAAATCCAGCCTCAGACAGCTTACTAGCTGTGTGACCTTGGACAAGTCACTTAATCCTCATTGCCCCACCAAAATAATAATAATAATAATAATAATAATAATAATTCCTTGTGGTAATTTCTAACTTTCTACATCTCAGTCTTCATCTGATTTATTCAGTTACTTAGGACTGTACAGCTCAAAAACCTCATATTCTGTCCCCTTGTTTTGCAGATAAGGACACTGGATGAGAGAGATCAAGAGACTTACCCAAGGTCCCAGAGGTGGTAATCCTCAGAACTGGGATTGAATATACATCCTCAGATTCTAGAAACAGTGGCTTGTCTACTATCCTGTGACATGTCTCAATAGGTGCCCCATCTTTGGGCACTGAGAGTGAAAAGAATTATGAGTATGACTTTATTCTCAGGTATGTGACCATTTCTAAAAGGTGGTTTCAGGCTGGGTCACATCGAGCCTGAGCAGTCTGAAATAATGAGGAAGTGTCATGCTCCTAGGGGATAGGCATTGTTAATGTCCACACCCTAAAGCCTAAGAGGCCTCCCTGAAACACCAGCTCTAGGGCCAAGCAAATCAGAAAGAGTTCAAAGGGATGCCTTTATGAAAACAAGCCAGCACAGATAGTCCTGTCTGTTTTGACACAGGCAGAACTCAATCCAAACAAACACACTCATATACTTTGGAAAGGTTTACAGAAACCTAGAGGGGGGAGTGGGGAATGAACCCACATAGTCACTTTTCCCATCCTCCCTAGTCTTCCCCCCAGGCTTGTTGCCCTGAAATTCACCCCAACATCACCATCCTTCACCTTTTCAAAGGTGGAGTCAAAGACCTTAAGAATGATTCAGTTATGTATGCTGGTAATTAGAGGAATTGGACATTTTAAAAGGTGTTGATTGATGGATATATATTTTTTTCAACTTCTCATGGTTAGTCAGAGTAAGGAAATGGTAAAAGTAGGGTCAATGCCAACCCTAAGTACAGTTTTAATGTCAGCTTCAATAGCTTTCCCAGTTGCCTTTCTCATAAGGTACCCAGGACCATAATGTGCTCTCACACCAGCTGGCATTCCTCATTCTCCTACTTTCTATCTCCATCAAAACGTACTTTTTGATTGGTCATTCAGCCAAAGGTTATTGCCGATTAAAGGGTAACTCTTAGCATTCGACTAGGAAACAAATGCATACGCTTAAGGGATGAAGTCCAAATGATCCTGCATGGCTCTTGAGAAATGACTTATTCTCCCTCCAAGTCAGTATCCACATCTGTAAAATGAAAGTGTTGGATGAGATGACCTCCAAGGTTCCTTTCAGCTTTAGAATTATGATCTTTTGATGAAATTTACACAGGCAAATAGTAGAGAACAAATGGTTCTATTATGATTATTGTTCATTTATTGTAAAATTTTTTAAAATTATTTCATACCAGCTTGAAGGTTCTCCTCCAAAAAAGTGATGCTCATGCCTATACTAGAATTCTATAAGATTCTTTGAAAGGTCAGCAAATAGAAATACAGTTATCCCTTCCACATCACAGAATTTAGAGGTGTAGTGCCACTGTAATATGAAAAATCCTTGTAAAAATCTTTGACCCACTTTCAGTACCAGAGGAGAAGTCTGAATTGTTATGGTATTAAAAGATAAAAGATAAAATATGTTGATGTACAATACTATACATATATTTTATGAATTGCTGAGTTTATAAACTTTTTCTATGTCATCTGCTGGCCTTCACATGTAGTCTGTAGCTTCTGCAAACCTCCCCAAACATTTCCATTTAATTTCTTATGCCAATCCATGATATATCATGACAATGATGGGGAAAGTTGCGACGTGTAAGGGATAACTGTAATCTTGTTCTCCATCCTCATCATCAATATTCAGGGAGACATAAAACAAACCAATGACTGCCAAAGCTATTCATCATTGCTATGGGAGAGATCCAGCACAGAGTCCAGTTGAGGACTTCCAAAAGGATTTCCAAAAGGTGAGATCCTCTGGGTGCCTTTCTTTATGGGTGGCATGCATCATGCCTGGAAACACTGGAGAACTTCTGAAATGATATCCACAATCTCTCTAAAGAATTTGATATAACTGTAGACAGAGAAACAATCAAAAAGATGAACCATGTCTATTATCAAGACTACTATAATGGGGCATGCTCAGAGCTGTCCTTTCTGCTTCTGACTAACGACCCGTGACTCAGTGCTCAGAGACATGGCCACATGGTCAACCAGAAGCAGAAAAGACAACTCAGTGTCTGCCCTGTTGTACTCTAATATACAGATAATGGAAAACCTGCAGATTTTATCAACCAATGGACAATAAACTGGGTTCAGAATTAAATAGGAGGAGAAAAATAGGCAAGAGATTGGCTTTTGAAATTTGCAAAGTTTTTATTGACCCTGAACTTTTCCTTGAAACAAAGGCCCACCTTTTTTTAAAGATCATTCTTTTTGTTTTGTTTTGTTTTGTTTTGTTTTGTTTTGTTGGGGGGGCGGTGCGGGGTAATGAGGGTTAAGTGACTTGCCCAGGGTCACCCAGCTAGTAAGTGTCAAGTGTTTGAGGTCAGATTTGAACTCAGGTCCTGAATCCAGGGCTTGTGCTTTATCCACTGTGCCACCTAGCTGCACTAAGACCACCATTCTTCAAGTGTTATTGTGTAGCTGCAAGTCAAGAAATTAGACTGGATAACTGAACATGAAAAACACCCAAATGGCTATGGAGTAGCATATGGTGGGTATGAATAGGCTGCGATGCATTGTGAACAAGGAATAATGAAGAAGTTTAATAAAGTTTACATAATTAAAGATACATAAGATCAAAAAAGAAGATGGGCTGATCTTGGGTTGAGAGTGAAGGATAGGGGCAGCTAGATGGCGCAGTGGATAGAACACAGGCCCTGGAGTCAGGAGGACCTGAGTTCAAATCCGACCTCAGACACTTGACACTTACTAGCTGTGTGACCCTGGGCAAGTCACTTAACCCCAAATGCCTAACAAAAAAAAAAAAAAGAAAGAGAGAGAGAATGAGAGATAACCATTAGACAGATAACCTGTATGCTCCATTGGTATCTGCACAAGCTCAGTAGAAATTTTTTTAAAGCCCCTAGAAGTTTGGGTGGACCTCCTAGGACAAACTTATGAGAGAACATGGCCAAGAGTCACTGAGGGGCCACTATCATGGCTGGTTTATAATCTTTATCACTTGAGGGTCATGTTCATTTGAATATTGAGCCAGTAGTTGGTGGAAGGATTGGGAGAAGAGAGGGAGGCCTTCCTGGGCTTCTGAAACCCAAGTAGTTAAGTGGCTATTTATTCTACCTATACTTAGACCCAGTAAGAGTTCAAGGTCAAAGGTAATTGTCCAAAACAGATATTTATGGGAAAGGAACTTTCTTAGCAAGATAAAATTCAGTTCTACCTAAATAAGCACTACCAAGGGTAAAAGGGAAGGGGGAAGGGGGAAGGGGGAAGGATGAGGTTGCCAGTAGAAAGGAAAGAGGTTCATTAAAGTATTTTTAAATGCACAGGAGAAAGGCCAGAAGAATCACAGAGATGTAGGATAACTTTGAAAAATCCATGTTGAATTTATTATATACTTTGGAAAAAAGCAAGTTCCATATAATTGAGCATTGTAGTTTCATGTACAATCTAATTACTCCTCCCCTGTCTCAATCCTTTTTCCCCCATTCCATTTATAGGAATTCCTATTCCCATAGATGTTCATGTTATATTTGTTGTTTCTATAATTCAAAAATTTTTAAAAATGAATCTAGGACAAACCCATTCAGTAAAGGTTGTGGAAGTCAAGATTGGTAGTATAAAAAAAAAACCCAAAACAAACAACTGCTCTTTCTGTCCTAGTATACCACTATTTCCTGTCACCTTTGAACCTAGAATTATATAGGCTTTATGCTTATTTCAAAATATTCAGGCAATCTGAACATTGTTGTCTAGTGGAGGGAACACTGCTGGGGATTAGGAGACCTATGTTTTAGTCTAGCTCAGACATCAGCTAGCATAAAAACATTCTGTGCCTCAAATTCCTCATCTTTAAAATGGAAATAACTATGTATTTAAATTATTTATATTGGTATATTTGCAGTTTTCATTCATTTTTTAAGAACTGGAGGGAACCTTAAAGATCATTTTGTCTAATTCTCTTGTTTTATATCTGAAAAATTGGAGAAATAGGAGAATTATATATATATATGTATGTATATACACATACATATATACACACATGCATGTGTGTGTGTGTAACACATATATCATATAATGTATAGATAATGTGTGTGTGGAGGAGAGAGAGAGCAAGCCATAACTAGAAACCAGGTCTCTGAGTGTTCTGGGATGGAGATTCAAGTTTTTACGTATTTGTCCTGGCTCTCCTTTTGGTGCAAATTCTTATACAACTTCTAGAAAGGATCTGCTTTCTGGGAAGTTGGGAAAAAATAATTTATGTGACCTAAGAATGAAATGAAATAGCTTGAGATTATGAACAGAAAAACCTTAGGAAATTAAAAAGAAATTAGGATAAAGTTGAGTAAAAAATTAGCAATTCCCTTTATATGAACTATCTTAATTTTTCAATCCATTATTATTGATATTCTTGAAGCTGGTCAATAAAATAAGTATTAGATATGCCTCCCCCACTGTCCCATTTCTATCAGGGTCTGCTATAAGAGTTCTCCTGAGAGCCTCTGACTGGTCTTACCATCCTAGTGCAGCCAGAATCTAAGGGAAATCTATGGTAAAGTGGCTGAATAATTACAATCATCAGAGTTGATGATTTAGATCTAGAAGAGACTTTACAAGACATTTTATAAGTGAGGCCATTCAGAATAGCCATTCAGAGGTAAAGCTGGGATTCAGACCCTTGTCCTCTGACTCCAAGTCTAAGGGACTTTATCATTAGTATAGAACAGTTTATTCTCTCCAATGATTAAGGAGTAGTTAAGTTGTAAATCATGGCATATCATCATCTTCATCCTCATCCTCATCAATAAACATTCATGAAGTACTTAGTATGCACTGGGTACTCCATATATTCATGTAGTGAAGGATTATGGTTCTAGAAAGTCATTGTATAAATAGGAAGAATGTAAGCCTATACAAAATGTTGCAGGGTAAAGAAAGCATATTCAAAGAAACAACCTTCTCCCTGAATAAATTAATTCTTTACATATTTATTTCTGTTGAGGGGATGACTAGGATCATAAAGGTAGAGCTAAAAAGGATGGTAGAAGCCAGCTAGTCCAACCCCTTCATTTCACAGATGAGGAAACTGACGCTCAGAGAGGTTAAGTACTTAGTCCAAAGTCACAAAGGTAGTTAATGGCAAAGTCACTAAGTTTACAATAAAAATATATCTATATCCCTCCCCTAATCCCTCCTGCTACCTCTAGAAGAATGAACTATTATTCTGAATCTTCACATTTGCCTGTGAATGACATTCCCCTAGAACTTTGCTATATTTGGTTCCAATATGTGTTATCATTTACATACAAAAATGATAAGCCTGACCATGGAGCATTTGCTATTTTTCAGTACTTGTGTTGGATTTATGTTGAGCTCTCTATGTCCTCTTAACTGGTCTCTAGTGTCTTTAGGTTTAAATTCCTCTTTGTTAACTGAGACTAACACAAATCTCAGTGGAGAGGTGCTCTGTCCTTTAGGGACAGAGCCTGACCAGTAATTACATCTTTGCCAATGCCATTGTGAGCAACAGTAAACACATGTGAAACAGCTGGCCAGGGTTAAGTGTTCAGACCTGCTAAGGGCTCCCTCACTTGCCTGCCTGGGAAGGTGTTGGCTGTCCCCGTCTCTGGACAATGGAGGCCCAGCAATTTCAAAGTCTTCTATTTCCTCTAAAAGAGCTGAACAGCTGCAGTAATGAAACAATCCTTTGAAGTGGTTAGGGCATCAGAAGAATAGGCAGACAGACAGCTAGAAGAGTGGGCGTCAAACTGGCCCTGGAAGAATTCAGGGGGCACAGACAATGAAATGGAGAGGCTTGCAGCTTTTCACAGATTATCCAGGATAGTTGTTCCTGGGAGATAGCAGAGTCTGGATAAAAGGGGCAGTCCTGAGAAAGAACATCTGTTGCACTGAAAAAAAGTGGAAGGGTTTCACAACTAACATGGGAAAGTACACCCTTAACTGAAAAGAGCATTTATTGTCTGTGGTCCAGAGATTGGTTGTGGTCTAACATTTTGACTGAAATGAGCAAGAGATTTGGGAAAAACAACAACAACAATAACCACTAACTTATTGGGTTTTTCCCCCACTGCTCATTCATTATGGGTGGCAGCATGGTCAATTGGATCTGAAGATGGTACCAGAATCACCAATATAGGTTCAAATCCTATCTTTGATGCTTACTATCTATATAATCTTGGGAAGTCATTTGGCTGTCCTGGGTCTCAGTTTCTTCATCTGGAAAATGAGAGAGTTGAATAAAATGGCCTTCTGAGGTCCTTTCTGAAGCTATGACCCTATGATTGGTTGAAATGACCAAAACAACTGGTTGTTTTGGCTTTGTGTGTAGACAGTCATATAGCAATGGAAATAGTCAACATCCAGATGGAATTGGGCTTCTAGTAGTTGAAGGGATTTAAAATAAATCCTAGAAAGATCTTTTGGACGAGAGGAGACCAGGAAATAACATCTCCATCGTCTAAAATTCAAAGGTAGCAGTTACCTTTTCATTGAAGTAGCATGTTATATCAGAGAGAGCTCTGGACTGGGAATCCAAAGATATGGATGTTCAGTCTCAGGACTGCCTGACTCTGTGACCTTAGGGAAGTCACTTAACCTTTCTAAGCCTCAGTTTCTTTATTTGTATAATGAAGAGGACTAAATGATTTCTAGGATCACTTTCAACTCCAAAATTCTATCAATTATCATTCTGGGATGACTTGAGGGCAGCACTGCTCTGAGGCAAGAGGATGGACTGGAAAAATCAATAAAAGTCTCTTTCAGTCCTCTGCTTTTATGATCCTAGAACATCCACCCATCTATTCATTCAGTCAGTCATTTTTTCATTCGATACTGTCACCTACTAAGCACTGGGATACAAAAAAAAAAGGCAAAAGACAATTCCTGTCTTCAAGGAGTGCACCATCTAATGAGGGAGACAATAAGCAAATAAATCTGTATAAATTTTGGAAAAAAAATGATAACTTTTTTCAATATAATTGGCTTCCTTTGTAATCTTATTATGTGTTTAAAATATTAATCAAAGAAGGGGTTCATGACACAAATAAAGAACATTTTGATTAGATCATTTTAAAGGTATTTTTAGACCTAAATTCTATGATCCTGTGCTTGTACCACTTGAAAGCAAGTCAGAGACATACTAGCCTGCTTTACTCTTTGTCTCTGCTAATAAAAGGTGTAAAATATCAGTGAAAGCTTAAAATGTTACATGCCCATCTTTTTCCTATTGTGGGTATATGTCCATAATATGTAACTCTCAGTGTCAGCCAGTTGGATTCCCTCAGAAGATAGTAATGTTCCCAGTGACCTGTGGGATGTCTGTATCTTCTATATTTTGGAGAAGGGGTGGGGGGTGGTGGAGGATAATAGTGAATAGTGATAAAGGGGATTGAGACCTTCATAAACTGCTGAGGAGTGTGGCATCACCAGAATGAGCCTGTCTTTCCTATCCTTTTGTGGGAGGTCACCAAAACCAGACATTCATTAAACTAATCTTTAAATTAATTCATAGGGTAGGGGTGAGGGGGTGGAGGGGTGGGGAGAAGAGGCTAAGCTACATCTCCCAAGGATAAAAGCCAATCCCTCAGAATTTTATAGAGAATGGCATGTAGAGAAGAGAACTGAGGGTAAGAGGATGACTTTACATAAGCCCTGAATAACAAAGACCTTTTATAAGAGATGATATTTTCCCAAGTGTCCTCCACCAAATTTCCAGGCACTGACTAAAACCTTTGGGTAACCAAGAGGCCAGCTGATCCCTAGAGTGTATTTGACACTCCATAAAAGTTGTGCTAACTTAAATGATTCCAGCATGACTGTCCAGTGAAAAGACCTGCAGTGCCTCAGATTAAATTGAGCTCATTGGAGTTTTTTAAATTATGAATGATTTTAAACTGAAGGAACTGTAATCACAGAAATGTGGGGACAAACATGGGCGTCCTAACTGTGGAAGGTTGCAGGTTTCCTTAGAGCCCACTCTGCTTAAAAGGAGATGACTTTTTTAGAAGTCCAAACCTGTGATTTCATTGGTATAAAGAATGTTTGGTGTAGAAACTCCCTATACGAAGACAGATTGGCAGCTCCTCTGTAACGTAGTGTTAGAAAACTGATTGGGGGCATTGGAAAGTTAAGTGCTTTCCCCAGTATGAAACCAGGTCTTCCTGTCATTAAGATCAGCCCTCAATCCACTCTTCCACCTGAATGCCTTTCATATGGCCATATACTCTGCCACTAGAAGTGGCTACATTGCCATTTCTTTTCTTTTCTTAATGCTATGAAATATTTATTAAAAATTTGAAAAATCAAGAGTGAACATAAACCCGATTCAAGCATACATACAGAAGTGTCTACACAACTCTCCTAAGAGAAGAGAGCAATTTAAAACCAGGCCTATCAACCCTGTACTTTCTCAAAGCCACACACTGGAGCAAAGGGAATTCTGATTTTCTTTATGGAGAGACACTTTCTTTTCAAACTTTGTTCAAGATACCATTGAGGGGGAAGATGATGATGTACACCTTGGGCACATAGAGCATCCCCAGGGAGACCGAGGCACTGAGACTCATTGACACAGTCAGTGTCATAGTCTGGATGTATATCTGATCCAAAGGAAAAGGGTGTTGGCTTGGTCTAAACCAGCCGATCCACCTCCTTCCCTATCCTGAACCCGGGATGGCCCCCAGTGGCCAAAGGAGAAGAGATGACTCTCCGAAAAGATGGATGGCATTTTAGGAGTTGGAAAGGATGTCAGAGTCAGGAAAGGGCCTATTATGGGCAGGCCAGAGGAAAAGGAAAAGGTTGAGTGAATCAAAAGCCAGTACTAAACACAGGATAAAATGAACAATTGGTGACATGTATGAACAGGTTAACAATGAGATGAGCAGATGTGTGATGAAATAAATTGGTGAATATTGAAAAAAAAGATACCATTGAGGGTAAAAGAAAAGGTGCTATGAGTGCATATGGGGAAATTGGACCGGTAAACACAAATCTAAAGAGATCCAAAAGAACTGCTCCAAGTTCTGCCTTGCTATTGGTGGACTTTATCTATACAGAGACTGCTGACTTAGCACCTCATAGATATAGAGGCCACAGGACATATTTGTCAATGACACTGTTACAGAAAATTCAGGGGAAATACTTTTATATTCCACATGGACCAGAAAGCTAGCATTTCTTAACCTGTTTCACCAATCTCTAACAGTCTGGCTTTCTGGGAGGGCCGTCAGGATGGGCTTAGCAAACTTGCATAGTTATACATTTGATTCACTCTCCTATATTCAGGAGGGGTATCAGATTAGAATTACAGCTATATGCTTCATCTCAAATATCTGCAGTCTAAGAGTACAATAGATTCACATTAAAAGGCACTTTCTTTGATCTTTCTCAAGGAGAGGATAACACTTAGCTCACTAGCATCAGATTAATCCCCTCTCACCAAATGCTGAATACACAGAGAACATCACAGATATTCTCACCCCTTCATCTTTCTCTGATCTCTACTCCTAACTCTCCAAACTTTTTTCTCCAGAATTGTCCAGCGGCCTTCTCACCCTGGAAGATCCTTCTGCCTCTGTGACTCCTTCCTCTGATTAGTCAGTTCTTCCCAGAACTTCCATCTTAACAAAAGGGCTGACTCTCCAGATTTCTTTCTCCACTCTGCCTCTGTGTTGATATTTCACACACACACACACACACACACACACACACACACACACACACACACGCTTTTAACTTTCCCTTTATGTGCCTTCCCCCATTAGAGTGTAAGTTCCTTGAGGGCAAGGCCTGACTTTCCTCTTTGTATTTGTACTGGCTCTTAGCACAGTGTTTGTCACATAATAAGCGCTTTAAAAATGCTATTTATCTATTTATTTATTTAACTTGAGTTGATAAATAGCTCATGAACCTAGTAAGCCAGAAACAGAAATTGGAAAAGTTATATAGATTAGGATATATGAATAAATATGTAAGGGTAAAAATGGGTTCTTCAAGTGGTAACAAGATGAGATCAGTTTCTCCCAAATAAAGATAGGACAATTGATCACACCATTGAGGGAGTCTGCTCTTAGCAGTCTCTAAGGGTTTCAGGAGCTGGAAATCAAAGTGAGCCCAGCTTTCCCACAAGTCTGAGGAGATCTCTCATCAACCATACAAAAATTCATACCTGCTTCTTTTGACCACTGCTATCCATTTCCTTCTCTAAAGTGTTCGCCTGGCATATAGATACTTTCTCATTCAATCAGTAATTATTTTTCTTTCCACATACACTTTATACAGTGTAACAGGGTTGTCCCTTGGGGACAGTGTTCCAGGCTTGATAGAAATTGGTTCATATCCATCTATCCATCCATCCATCCATCCATCCATCCATCCATCCATCCATCCATCCATCCATCCATCCATTCATCCATCCATCCATCTATCCATCTATCCATCTATATCTATCAGAATGCTCCTGGACCAATTTCATTTGTAGAAGGAACTCCTAGGTGAAGGAAATTTCCTTCTCCTAATGCAAGATGGAAACTTCTCAGCTGTTTATAATCTCACAGACCTACCTAGGACATTGATAGGTTAAGTATGTTACTTGTTCAAGGTCACAAAACCAGTATGTGTTGGAAGTAGTGTTTGAACCTAAGTCTTTTCTGTTTCAGAGACTCTTAAAAATGTGAAAGACTCTGGGGCAGCTAGGTGGCGCAGTAGATAGAGCACTAGCCCTGGATTCAGGAGTACCTGAGTTCAAATCCGGCCTCAGACACTTAACACTTACTAGCTGTGTGACCCTGGGCAAGTCACTTTACCCCAATTGCCTCACCAAAAAAAAAAAAAAAAAAGTGAAAGACTCACCAAGCTGATAATGATAATACCATAACCCTCTCAATCACTCTGACCCATCCACCTCCATCCCTCATCCTCAAGAGATTTACTTTTTTAGCCAAGTTCAATTGATCCTGAAATGTAGCTAAATAAGTCTGATGCTCTTTTTTCAAGCTGTGATTATTTGCCAGATCAAGGAAGCCCTTTCCCCCAAATTTCTTGCCTTTTCCACCCTTCTGCTGTACTCTGAATTCCAGCTAAATATGGCCATATGGCCAGGGACTCAGAGCCTTTTTTCAGAGCCTCCAAATGACATGACTGCTTATGTCCTTTGGATGAGTAGAGACTCACCCACTACCATCCTTCCAGTAGGATGGAGGACTATCTTATCTTATCATATGCCTTGCCAATTAATCCTAAAGAAGACTAGCTCTCTCCATTCTCCATGCAGACCTGGGAAAGACTTTAGCTTAAAAAAGTCATTGCACTTGGGGTTATCTCCAGTCACCCTGACCTATGTCTTACCACTGGACTCGGATGATTCTGGAGGAGAAAGTGAGGCTGATGACTGCACAGCCCTGTCTCACTTAAATCCACACAAGTATTCCACTCTTTTTTTTTTTTTTTTAGTGAGGCAATTGGGGTTAAGTGACTTGCCTAGGGTCACACAGCTAGTAAGTGTTAAGTGTCTGAGGCCGGATTTGAACTCAGGTACTCCTGACTCCAGGGCCAGTGCTCTATCCACTGTGCCATCTAGCTGCCCCAAGTACTCCACTCTTAATAGCTAGGTAAGTAAAACTCCACACTGGACAGGCTCTGGATTTGATCTAGACTAATAATGTGAAATGTTGTTCAGATTTATCTTTTAAAAATAGCAGCTCTAGGACTTACTCCACCCCACTCCTCACTTCTGGCTTTCTTTCCACTGTCAAAAGACACACACCTACCCCTACATTCACACACACATACAAGTAACATACTATCACTATATAACATTTTAAAGCAATATTTTATTTTTCCCAATTATGTTTAGGACAATTTTTAACATTCTTTTTCTTAAATTTTGAATTCTAAATTCTCTCTCTCCCTTTACTACCCTTCAAGAGATGGTAAGCAATTTGATATAGGTTATGCATGTGCAATCATGTAAAACATATTTCCATATTACTCATGTTGTAAAAGAAGATAGACCAAAAAAAGCCCCATCAAAAAATAAAGTGGCTTTTCCTTCTCTCTCTCTTTTCCTCGGCGCTTCCCAAGGAGGGGCAGCTCTCTCTTCGCCGGCACCATGCCTGCCCTCGGACCGCTCGTGAAGCCCAAAATCATCAAGAAGAGGACCAAGAAGTTCATTCATCACCAGTCAGACCGATATGTCAAGATCAAGAGAAACTGGCGTAAACCAAGAGGCACTGACAACAGAGTGCAAAGACGATTCAAGGGCCAGATCTTGATGCCCAATATTGGTTATGGAAACAATAAGAAGACAAAACACATGTTACCTAGTGGATTCACGAAGTTTCTGGTGCACAACGTCAAAGAGCTAGAAGTGCTGCTGATGTGCAACAAATCTTACTGTGCTGAAATTGCTCACAATGTTTCCTTGAAGAATCAGAAAGTCATAGTTGAGAGAGCAGCTCAGCTAGCCATCAAGATTACCAATCCAAACGCTAGACTGAGGAGTGAAGAAAATGAGTAAAAATTTGCACATTTTTATTTGTGTTAAATAAACCACCAATGACAAAAAAAAGTGAAAAATAGTATGTTTCATCTTGTATTCAAATAGCAGTTCTTTCTCTGAAGGTAGATAGTAGGATTCATCATTAGTCCTTTGGAACTGTCTTGGATCATTGTATTGCTGAGAATAGTTAAGTCATTCACAGCTGATCATCATACAATATTGCTGTTACTATGAGCAATGTTCTCCTGGTTCTACTCATTTCACTCAGCATCAGTTTGTATAAGTATCTCCAGGTTTTTCTGAAATCTACCTGATCATCATTTTTATAGCACAATAGTATTCAATTACATTCATATACCACAACTCATTCAGTCATTCCCCAATTGATGGACATTTGCCCAATTTCCAATTCTTTGACACCACAAAAAGAGCTGCTGTAAATATTTTTATACAGATAGGTCCTTTTCCCTCTTTTAAAAAAGTTCTTTGGGATACAAACCTAGTAGTGCTATTGCTGGATCAAATGGTATGCCTTTTGGGTATAGTTCTGAATTATCCTCCAGAATGGTTGAATCAGCTAACAATACCATAAACAATGTATTAGGGTCCCAATTTTCCCACATCCTCTCCAAGATGTATCATTTTCCGTTTCTGTCATATTAACCAATCTGATATGTGTGAGGTGATACTTAGAGTTATTTTAAATTGTATTTCTCTAATTAATAGTGATTTAGAACATATTTTATATGACTAAAGATAGCTTTGATTTCTTCATCTGAAAGCTTCCTTTTCATATCCTTTGATTATTTATCAATTGGAGAATGACTTGTATTTTTATAAATTTGATTCAGTTCTCTATATATTTTAGAAATGAGGTCTTTTTCAGAGACACTTGCTGTAAATATTATTTCCTAGCTTTCCATTTTCCTTTTACCTAATGCTTTCCTTAGTTGCACTAGTTTTTTCTTCATACTTCTGTGATTTTTTTTGTGGGGAAATGAAGGTTAAGTGACTTACCCAAGGTCACACAGCTAATGTCAAGTGTCTGAGGCCGGATTTGAACTCAGGTCCTCCTGAATCCAGGGCCATTGCTTTATCCACTGCACCACCTAGCTGCTCCCCACTGAGCCACCTAGCAGCCCCTGTGATTTCTTACGTAATAGAGATCATGCTCAAACACTTTCCAGAAACAGGCTCAACCTACTTTTCTGTGTTCCTAGGACTAAGTCTTCATTACTCTGTCCACTATTACATTAGGAAAGGCTTTTTACCAGGACAGTTTTTAAATCAATAAAGACTAGCTGTGTAGAAACCTATTAATTCTTTGCTAATTATTGGTAAATTCAACAATCAGACTGAAAAATAAGTTAACAGAATATCTAAAGAGGCTTTCTGGTGTGTTAACACCAGCCTTCCAAGTCAGAAGAGAACAAAGTCTGGCACCAAATCAAGACAAAGTAGAAATAGTTCTTGATTTGAGTCAGAAGACCCAGATTCAAATATTGGTCCAGCCCCTTGTAGCCATGTACATTCAAATAAGTCATTTCACTTCTCCAGGACTCATCTGTAAAATGAAGGCGATATCTGGCTTGCTTAGCTTATAGAGTTGTTGCAGGGTTAACACAAGATAACTGGTATAGAGCATTGTGTGAAGCAGAGACTATTTTATTGAGTCATTGGATTTGGAGCTAGACAGGACCTTAGAGGTAGTCTAATCTAAACCACTGATTTTGCAAATGAGGAAACCTTAGCTCTGAGTAGTTAAGTGACTGGCCAAAGTTATAAGGTTAATAGATAGCAAATCCGGGATTGAAACCCTGGCACAAAAACTTCAAATGTCACATTTTCCCCATGCTCTCTCTATCAATATCAGCCATAATAATAACTATCATTATAGTTATTAAGAATAAGACATTTCTGGGGCAGCTAGGTGGCGCAGTGGATAGAGCACCAGCCCTGGAGTCAGGAGTACCTGAGTTCAAATCTGGCCTCAGACACTTAACACACACTTACTAGCTGTGTGACCCTGGGCAAGTCACTTAACCCTAATTGCCTCACTTAAAAAAAAAAAAAGAATAAGACATTTCTGAAGAGGATTTGAAACTTAAAAAAACCAAAACAAAACACCAGATCATCAAAGAGAATGGCAAAAAGAATGAGGAACTATTAGAGAGTCTGGGTGTATTTTGGCAAAATACTCTACTTGGCTTGGGAAATGATAGCATGAAAAGGGAAGTGATGATACAGCAAACAAGATGTCAATATCTAGTTTGGGTTTGAGAGTTTATTTTGGGGAGATTCAAACCTATAAAGAGAACAAAAGTTGATAGGGTAAGCATTTCATGAAATAAAAATTCAAGGATTTCAGTAAATGCATTCCAAATTGCCTTTTCCAAAGACATATATAAAAGACCATAAAGTTGTCTTTAGAAACTTTAGGAGAGCTTCAGAAAAAGCTTTTTAAATTTAAAGGTCATTTTTATTAAATATATGGCCAGGTTTTAAAATATGCCTAATATTAAAATTAATTCAAAAATAATTAAAAGTCAGAAAAGCCTTAAGAGTGCTTCCAAAGTCTGGTTAATATTGGAGTAATATAAAAAATGCAGAGGAAATTTTACAGTGAGCAGGTGTTGGAGATAATTAAGGGAGAAAAGGGTTCAAACATTAATTAACAAGAATTATGAAAACCCTTGTTGGATTATTTTCTCCCCAGTTGACGTATTTCTAAATATATGTACACAAAAAGGACATTTTAAAAATCCATTCATTTTATGGACACGAATAGAAAATGGATTTTTATTTCACAATATTCTGTGCCTTCCTCCGTAAGATAGAGACATGGAGGGAGACTGCAAAAGAAGAGTCAAAGAAAGAGGAAGAGGAAGAAGAAAAAGGCAGAATCATTAAATGGATAGAATGATAGACTTGGAGTCAGGAAGACCTAGATTTAAAGAGTGCCTCAGACATTTACTAATTATTTGACCCTGAGCAAGTCACTTAACTTCTCTAAGCTTCAGTTTTCTCATCTGTAAAATGGGAAAATAATAGCACCTACTTTGCAGGGTTGTTGTAACAATTAAATGCCATGATGTAAAGTAAAATGATTTGCAAACCTCCAATTGCTGTGTAAATGTTTTGTTTTGTTTTTTGTCCATTAGTCATGTCTGACTCTGTGTGACCCCATTTGGGGCTTTCTTGGAAAAGATACTAGAGTGGTTTGTCATTTCTTTCTTCAGCTCATTTTACAGATGGGAGAAATAGAGTTACCATGATGATGGTGGTGGTGAAAAAGACAATGAATTCAAGGTTTTTAAAGTCTTGCTAAGTGTTTAAAGTGCTAAGAATAAAAAAAAATTCCAACAGAACAGGGCTATCATTAATTTAAAACAAAACACATATTTTTCTTGAGAGAAAAAAATTCTCTCTTTGAGAAAGATCAAAGTTGTCACTATCTTCCATTTTGTCTATTTTTTCATATCTCTGCAGGTTCTTTCTCATTCTGATGCACACTAGTGTTCCAGTAATGCTACCACCTCCATTTTCTCTGATGGGACCTCTGGATCTAACAAACTCACCAGCTCAATTTATTACTACCATCTTAGAATACTTATTCACATATGACTAGGAAAGAATAAACATAAAAGAAAGAGAGACATAATGTTCTCCCAGACACATATGAGATAGATGAGAAGCAGAGAAGCTGCCTTTGTCCTTCAGTTCCTTTAAGCATCATCCCTGAGGCTTATTGCTTTCTAGTCAGGACATGGAAGAACAGAGGTATAGTTTCTCTTTTTATCAGAGACCTTCTATTTGTCCTTGATAAGTCTGTTTCTCTTCCCAAATGGATGGCTTATCTCTTCCTTGTTCAATTTCTCCAATGCCATGGTAAATGGGAGGGGGAAAAGGACTGGTTAGAAAGAAAGAATTTCTTTCTTCCAACCAAGAACTGTACTGAGAAGACCATTATAAAAACAGAACACTGACTGAGGTAAAGATGAAGTGAATTGTAATCTATCAGCTCATGGACATTTGACCATTTTCAGAGTTTTGAAGAATATAGATGACAAATTATAAATCTAATAACTGTAATTATAAATTGAATTACTGCTTGGAGACTTTGGGATAATCATACTGTTGTGGTCATTCCTGAAATAAAGGTAATGTTTTTCAATTTCACATCATAGGAGGGATTGGTGATTTAAGGCATTGGTGGCTCTAGGACAGTGGTGTCAACTTCAAATAGAAACAGATCCTTTCTGAAAGCATACTGACTTAGAAAACCACAAATTAATGATATTGTTGTTGCATTGTATTTTTATTTATTTTGTTATGCATTTCCCAATTACATTTTTCCATAAAAGTATTTTATTATTTTCCTGTTATGTGTAGAGATAGTTTTCAACATTTTGGGTTGTTTTTTTTTATTTTTAGCTATTATTCACTTGCTTTTTTCCATATATATATATTATTTTCCAGTTACATGTAGAGATAGTTTTCAACATTTGTTTTTCTAAGATTTCTAGTTTCAAATTTTTCTCCCTTCCTCCCCTCCCTTCCCCTCTCCTCAAGACAGCAAGTAATCTGATATAGGCTATACATGTACAATCACATTAAACATATTTCTGCAATAGTCATGCTGTGAAAGAAGAATCAGAGCAAGAAGGGAAAACCTCAAAAAAGAAAAACAATAGAAATAGTATGGTTCAATCTGCATCTAGCTTCCACAGTTCTTTTTTGGGGGGGAGAGAATTTTCCATCATGAGTCCTTTGGAACTATCTTGGACCATTATATTGCTGAGAAGAATCAAGCCTATCACAGTTGATCAACACACAATGTTGTTGATACTGTGTACAATGTTCTCCTGGTTCTGCTCATCTCACTCCGAGTCAGTTCATGTAAGTCCTTCTAGATTTCTCTGAAATCCACCTGCACATCATTTCTCACAGCACAATAGTATTCCATTACATTCACATACCACAATTTGTTTATCCATTCCCTGATTGATGGGCAATCCCTCAATTTCCAGTTCCTTGCCACCACAAAAAGAGCAGCTATAAATATTTTTGTACCTGTGTGTCCTTTTCCCTTTTTTATGATCTTTTTTGGGAAAAAGAACTAATAGTGATATTACTGGGTCAAAGGGTATGTACAGCTTTATAGCCCTTTGGGCATAATTCCAAATTGCCCTCCAGAATGGTTGGGTCTGTTCACAGCTCCACCAACAATGCATTAGTGTTCCAATTTTTCCACGGCTTCTTCAACATTTATTATTTTCCTTTTTTGTCATATTAGCCAATCAGGTGTCAGGTGATACCTCAGAGTTGTTTTAATTTGCATTTCTCTAATCAATAGTGATTTAGAGCATTTTTTCATATGGCAAGAGATAGCTTTGATTTCTTCATCAGAAAACTGCCTGTTCATATCCTTTGACCATTTCTCTATTGGGGAATGACTTGGTTTCTTATAAATTTGATTTAGTTCCTGATATATTTTATAAATGAGGCCTTTATCAGAAATACTGGCTATAAAAATTGTTTCCCAGCTTTCTGTCTCCCTTCTCATTTTGGATTCATTGCTTCTGTTTGTACAAAACCTTTTTAATTTAATGTAATCAAAATCATCCATTTTGCATTTCATAATATTCTCTCTCTCTTGTTTGGTCCTATCCCAATTACATTTTAACAGTCCTGGTCTCACCTGGGAGTTATGTGGGCAGCCTGTGACCCACAGGCAGCACCTCTGATATCACTGCTCTGGAACATGAGAAAATGAAGACAAAAGATAGGAGAGGAGGAGGAACTGAAGATAAGAGAAGTCAGAAGAATCCAGGGACAGAAGACACAGAAGGCCAGGAGAGAAACTGCTTAAAGAAGACAGAATATAAAAGTTGATAGGCAAGACCTACAAATGTTTTGTTGGGACCTAAGCCAATCAAGAGACTATTTTGTTGAAAGCGGATTGGCTAGAAAAAAGCTGAGTCAGGTGAAAGAGCCAAGTAATTTTAGATAGGCTCTGAAGCTGCTAGAAGTCCTTTGGAAAAGAGTCTGTGGGGCAGCTAGGTGGCACGGTGGATAAAGCACCAGCCCTGGATTCAGGAGGACCTGAGTTCAAATCTGGACTCAAACACTTGACACTAGCTATGTGACTCTGGGCAAGTCACTTAACCCCAATTGCCCCACAAATAAAAAAAAAAGGAAGAGAATTTGATCCTGCTGTTATATAAAGAGGGGTCTAGGTGTAATGTCCATTAGTGTCCATTATAGCCTGGGAGGGGAAAAATCTCTTAGAGGTACCTGTGTTTCCCTTTAATATCCTCTTTAGCTTAAGATGGAGGGGAAGAAAATGGGAAATATGGGATCTTCAGCTGTTTTTCTAGGAATTATGTTGATACATGTCTCTAAAAATATATATAACACTCTCAGCAACCTGGGAAGGGGGGCTAAGTGCTGAATGAGTTTCAATGCTTCAAGTACACAAAAAAGCAGAGTAGTGGCTTTGCCCATCAGAAGAGTTGTAAGGACTAGAAGGAGAAGAAGATATCGGAGAAGTGTTTTTGCCTAACAGAAGATGTATGGTGCTATTTATTCCTTAAAGAGCTCAAGGACATCAAGGCTAACAGACCAGAAGTGTAAGTTTTCCCAAACACCTAGCTTTCCCTACTTAAATGCCTCCCTGTTAGGTTTATATAAGTTTGAGTGTACTAAATCAAAATATATTCATTGGTGGGAGAGGGTGGTCTAGCCCTGTAAAATAGTTGTCAGGTCAAAAAATAGTTGCATCAGAACCCTTCAGCGGGTAGTCTACCTCTACTTTTCCCTTAATCCTTGACCTTCAGTAGATGGTCTCTTACCTTATAGCATCTTTGGATCTACTTTATCATTTTTTGAAAGACAAGCAGCTAAGTTTTTTCCTTCGATTACCCAGATCCTTATTCAGAAGAGTCTCAGCTTTTGCTTTAATTTTGGTTTGGTTTTTTGGGGGGGTTTTTGTTTTTAGCTACAAGTATATAGTGCTTCTTTTCCTTTCTTCCCTTTGTGATGGGAGATGGAGATTAGAATCAAAATATTTGGCATGAATGGGTTGTAATCTGCCCCAATAAAAGTAGTACTTAAATCAGTGAGGTCATAGATCCATTGGAGGTTCAAAGTATCTAATGATATTTCTTTAGTTTTCTTTTTTTGCCTTATCTCTCCATAGTTTAGGTATCAGAATAATATTTGTTTCATAGAAACAGTTTAGAAAGGTACATTATTTTAATACCGATTGGACCTTAGGAAGTTAATCAACTTGGCTTTAAAACAACTTCTTTGGGCCAAACTGTCTGGTGAGTGGGTGAATGCAAAATCAACTAGCTCACTATATCTAATAAAACTCAAACCACCAGACCAAACCATGCTTCACATCTCAACCAGCTGGTCATCTGCTATCTATAGTACCACCTCACATATATTCCCCTACCCTTTGTTTTAGGCTTAATAATCAAATCACTACTAGGATACTACTATTTTTCCTGTGAAGGGCTTGTCAACTGACCTTTATGGATAAATTCACCATCCCTAGAACAACTCAGACATTACTTTCCTTGACCAACATTCCCATATATATTCTGTATTCTCCTAGTAGAATGTAATCTTCTTGAGGGAAGAAACATAACAGTGCACATAGCACAGTGCCTGACATATAAGAAACACTTAACAAATGCTATATCATTCATTTATAAGTTGATTCTTTTTTTTTCTATTTGGAACAATTTTTTAAATCACATTTCTGCAGAGTTCATTTGCAACTTTCTTGATTTTTCTTTTTGAAAAAGGGTAATTTACATTTGCCTGATTTCCTTATCTTTTCCCCATACTTGTGAATTGGGTGTTTCATAGTTTTGTAAATATGTATTCATTTCCTTAAAGTTTTAATATTGGTTAGCATATAGACACCATAATTTGATAATTTTCTTCATTTTCTCTTTGTTGAGAATTTCTACTCATTTTTTTATTGTTAAAGTTCCTTTTAAAATGGGATTAGCACAATGATCAAAGGCAATCCCAAAGGACTAATGGTAAAGCATACTATCTACCTCCAAAGAAAGAACTGATATTGACTGAACACAGACTGAAGCATGCTATTTTCACTTTCATTTTTCCTTTTATTCAAGTTTTCTTATACAAAATTATGAATATGGTAATGTTTTTACATAATTGCCCACATATAACATGTACCTCAGAGAGGGAAAAGGGGAGAGAGAGAGGAGGAATAAAATTTGAAACTCAAAACTTTAAATAAAAATGTTTTATTTTTTTAAAAATGAATTTTAAGGAAATTTAGAAGAAAAATGGGATTAACAAATGGTTTATCTTTTAATGATTTTTGCAATAAACTAGCTCTTCATTGTTTTGATCAATTCAAGAGAACTTTTTGTTTTCAATTTTCTTTGTCTTCTTTGATTTACAATTTTTATTTTTGTGAGATTGTTAATTTGTCAGTTTTCCAGTTTTTACAATTTTTATTGCATGCTGAATTCATAAGATCATGGATTTAGAGTTGGAAATTCCCTCAAGGGTCATTAAATCCAGACCCCTTATTTTACAGAAGAAAATGAGGCCTAGAGAATTTAAATCACTTGTTCAGGGTCACACATCTAATAGGTAATCAAGGCAAGATTTGAACCCAGGTGTTCCTGATCTAAATTCTATTGCTCTATCCACTACCCTACTATTCCTCTAATAATTTTTTTGGTATTCTTGGTCTCATTTTCTCTTTAATTAGTTTAATGTCTCTGAAATATAATTTTTCCTTTAAAAATTTCTTTAGCTATATCCCATAAGTTTTAGCATGATATTACTATTATTTTCTTTAAGATAATTATATACTATTTCTATGATTTGTTCTTTGGAATTATTTAAGACTCAGGGTAACATTTAGTTTCCACTTAGATATTCTTTTATCATATGTTCCTTATTAATTTTAATGTTTGTTATGTTATGGTCTTTTGGAATGTTTTATGCTTTGGTACACAAAGAGTGTAGAATGTAGAAAATAGGCATAGTTTTTAATATTCTTATTCAATCATTGTCAAAGTGATGACTCAATGAAAAGGGGGCTGTGAGAAGTTAGTCACACTAATTCACATCTGGTGGAACTGTGAATTGCTTCACTATTCAGAAAAAGGATCTGGAATTATGCAGGAAAAGTTGCTGAATTGCTTGATCCTTTGACCCAGAGTTTTTATTACTGGAACCATATCCCAAGGAGGTTATGGGCTCCAAAATAAAAAAAAAAAAGACCCATGTGGCCAAAAATGTTTATAGAAATCCTATCTATCTTATAAAAAGAAACAAAATGTTTGGCCATCTATTAGGGAATAGCTGTACAAATTATGGTATATAAATGTGATAACTCCTACTAACAGAGATGTAAGGAAAATTCTTTCCTCTTTCAATTCCTAATCAATTTGCTATCCCACTCAGTACAGCAATTATTCTAAATGTTCTCATCCTCCCTCAAGTCTTCCCCTTCCCCCATCCTCATAGCTAAGGAACTCATAATTCACTGGGGAAAAAAAAAATAGTTCATTCACCAATATCTCCCTTTTCTCCCCTCCTCTTCAACTCACATCACTTAGATATGTCTTCCCCTCCCTCCTACACTATTTCTTCCTTCACAAACTATTTTTCCTTTAACTTCTTTTTTTTGGGGGGGGGGGGATTTTTTGGTTGGGCGATGAAGGTTAAATGATTTGCCCAAGGTCACACAGCTAGTAAGTGTCAAATGTCTGAGGCCAGATTTGAACTCAGGTCCTCCTGACTCCAGGGCCAGTGCTCTATCCACTGTGCCACCTAGCTGCCCCTTTCACTTCTAATTCACACAAAGAGCTGGACTATCTCCTTGCCAAGGCAAACCTTTCTACATGTACCCTTGATTCCATCTTCTCCAGCAGAATGTATAATCCCCATTCTCTCTAGTGTTAATTCTCTCCCTATCTACTGCATCCTTCCCTGCTGTCTACAAATATATCCACATCTTCCCCACCCTTAAAAAACCTTTTATTTGACCCATTCACTACCTCTAGCTATCATCCTATTTTTTTATGTTCTTCACTAAACTCTTTAAGAAAGTCTTCAACATTCCGTGCCTCCACCTATTCTCCTCACTCACTTATGAACCCTCGGCAATCCATATTATAAGCTTGTTATTCATCTGAAATTATTTTATTCTCTCTAGTTACTAATGATATCATCAAACATAATGGTCTTTTCTCAAATCCTGTCCTTTTTGATCTCCTGGTAGCCTTTGACACTATCCAGTAGCCCCTTCTCTTGGATATTCTCATTTCTCCAGGTTGGGGTTTTTTTAATCATAAAAGTATTTTATTATTTTCCAGTTACATGTAAAGATAGTTTTAAACATTTGTTTTTATAAGACGTTGTGTACCAAATTTTTCTCCCTCCAGCTCTTCCTTCCCCCCACCCCAAGACAGAAAGCAATCTGATATAGGTTATATATGTACAATCACATTAAGCATATTTCTTCATTAGTCATGTTGTGAAAGAAGAATCAGGACAAAAGGGAAAAACCTCAAAAAACAAAACAAAACCCCCAAAAAGTAGAAATAGTATGACTCAATCTGCATTCAGAATCCACAGTTCTTTTTTCTGGATATGGAGAACATTTTACATCATGAGTTCTTTGGAACTGTCTTGGATCATTTCTATGGGTTGTTGTAACACTGCTCTGCTCTTGCTCTTCTCCTACCTGTCTGATGCTCCTTCTCAGATTCTTCATCTATGTAATGACTATTAACTGTGAGTATCTCTAAAGACTCAGGTCTGGGCCCTCTTCTCTTCTCCATCTATACTGTTTTGCTAGTAATCTTATCAGCTTTCATGGATCCAATTTTCATTCCTTCCCAAATGATTCCCAGGTCTATATATGCAACACTAATTCTCACTTGAACTCCAGTCCCAAATCACTAACTGCCTTTTAGACATCTCAAATTAGATATCTTGTGGGTATCTCAAACTCAACATGTCCAAAACAGAACTCATTCATGTGCCCTCGAACCCTTTCTTCTTCCCAATTTTCCTGTTAGTATTGAGGGTACCATCACTCTCCTAGTTACTCAGACTCCAAACTTCAATGTCATTCTCTAATCTTTACACTCACTCTGACCCTGTGTCTAATGTGTTGCCAAGTCTTATCATTTCCCAGCATCTCACATCTATATTCCTTTTTTTTCCATTCACATAGCCACCACCCTGGTCCAGACCCTCATTACTACTTGCCTGGATTCTAATTTCCCCTACTGCCAATGACTCTTCTGAGATTATCTCCCATTTGTACTGTATGTATTTTGCATATTCATGGTTGTTTGCAGATTATTTCCCCCATTAGAATGTGAACTTCTTGAGGGCAGGGACAGCATTTTTGCCTATTTTTGTATTCCAAGTACTTAGTATAGTGCCTGGCATATAGTAATTGCTTAATAAATGCTTATTGACTAATAGCATCTCTCTATTTTTCATTTTCCCAGTTACTTAGTAGTGTCTGTTCTTGGCACTGGCTAGGGTTAACTCTGTTAGCATTTCCCTCTTCCACCCAGTTTCCAGATGTTGCCTATCTATCCAGACCCAGGCATCCTTCAGGTGAATGTTCAGAAACTGCTATAGGAAACTTTAGCTACATTTAGAGTCAGTGGGCCTGGATTCAAATCCTATCCCTACTCCCTTACTACTTGTGCCCTTGTACAGGTGACAACCTTCTCTGGTCCTCAGTTCCTCATCTACAAAATAAGAGGGTTGGTCTAGATGGCTTCTGGGATCCTTCCCAGCTCTAAATCTATGATAGGAACCCTTATGCCACTCTCCAGGCACAATGAACATCTTCAGGTTGCCTGGAAAAGGAACCCTAGGGTATTGCCCCACCTACAGGAACCTAAGCTACTGACATCAGAGAGCTAGAGGCAGATAGGAAACTCAAAAATACACAAGCTCTGGGACCTATTTTCAATGCTCCCATCAACTCACAACCCTATTATAGGATATGTAGCACAAGGGACTTTACAGCTGATATATTTACATATGAAGAATCTGAGACCCAAGGAGGTAAAGCGATTTGTCTAAAGCCACACAGTAAGTTGTCAGAGCCAGGACTGATTTCTCTGACTCCCAAGTTGAACACTCTGACACACTAGCCTTCCAAGGGTCCACTGAAGTGCTTGTTTTAGCCAAGGACAAGTAAAGAATTTTCTTTTGAGGAAGGGACATCCAAACTTATTGGGAGAAAGCTAGAGGGACTCTCCAACTAGTTGCCAGGCAGTCAAGTATAGAGTCCATGACAATAACTCCTTAAGCTACATGGGTGTTTCTTTGAGGACAAACAGAGTCCACTCTAGGAGATTCTGAGCTTAGGCTGTGGCCAACACATTCAGAAGTGTTATGTCACTCAACATTCCCAACTAGGTCAAGTCCTATTGCTGCAGTTGTGTCTAAAGCAAAGGACTTTGCTGAAAGAAATAGCCAATGTTTTACTAATGTATGGGCCAAATTCAGTATGGGGAGAGTTAATTGGGAGGTTGACTGTAATATTAGGGTTCAGAAAATAATGGGAGACCTCTAGGCCCAGAGTTTCCTCTCTTCCAAACTGACTTTTCTTTAGTTATTTCTCTCAGACTGATAAGAAAGGAGATTAACAGCCTCTTTTCCACAAACAAATCAGGTTTTATTAATGGGAACAAAACTTACAACACAAGTAAAGTTAATAGGGCCAGGGACAATGAGAAAAGGGATAGAGAAAGGGAAAAATATGAGCCACTACCCAGATGATTAGAATCTAAATCTCTAGGGTAAAAAGGCCCGCAGATACCTCGAATAAGCTCTGCTTCCTTAGCTATTCAGAACAGCTTGGCTCACACAAAAACTTACTCAGATGCTAAACTTGCTTCCAGCTCAACTGGCCTAAAGAGCCAGCCTCACTTCAACAACACAAACTCACCACCACCTGGAATCTGTAGTTCTAAAGAGAATCAGCTGTGCAGTGTCTCCTGGTTCAGTCTGAAGGTCAACCACCACCAGATCCTCTCTCTCTCTCTCTCTCTCTCTCTCTCTCTCTCTCTCTCTCTCTCTCTCTCTCTCTCTCTCTCTCTCTCTCTCTCTCTCTCTCTCTCTCTCTCTCTCTCTCTCTCTCTCTCTCTCTCTCTCTCTCTCTCTCTCTCTCTCTCTCTCTATCTCTCTCTCTCTCTCTCTCTCTCTCTCTCTCTCTCTCTCTCTCTCTCTCTCTCTCTCTCTCTCTCTCTCTCTCTCTCTCTCTCTCTCTCTCTCTCTCTCTCTCTCTCTCTCTCTCTCTCTCTCTCTCTCTCTCTCTCCCTTTCTTCCCCTCCCTCTTGGAGTTCTCCCTTCCCCTTCCTGCCTCTCCCTCAGGAAGGGAGGCTCTTAGCTGTGCTGAGTCTCCAATTAGTTCAACATAGCCCCTGGGCTGTCCCCATTATAATTTGGCCAGGCCCATGTGGGCATGGGGGAACTTCCAGGTGGGGCTTAGGCACTTAGTTAGATACTTTGACTCAATAAATGTTCTTTGTGTTATTCAATCCCACCTAATATACATGACAAATCTGATCAGAGTTCCTTTTGTTTGTTCTATAATCTCTTTAAGTACACACCTATCTTCTCATAGGCTTTTCAAGATTACATCTTTTCAGTCTGACCATAATGAAGCAAAGATGGGGTCATAGAAACCCCAAGTAACAATTAATTCCTTACACTAAGGAGGAATTCTGAAGCATTCCTCTATGGCAAGGGTTCTTAATCTGGAATCCATGAATTTTAAAAAATATTTTGATATAATTGGTTTCCTTTATAATCCTGTATATTTTGCTTTATACATTTAAAGACATTATTTTGAGAAGGGGCTCACTCCTGATCTAAGGTATGAATGGACCTAGATGTTATTCTACAAGAAGATGAACTTGTAGAATCCAGAATGGACCCATCACTTGGGGCAGTGCTAAAGGGGTTGGAGGAAGGATAGCTTAGCCTGGAGTAAGTAGTACTATAACTTTTGGAAAAATAATTACAACAACATAGGACCAAGCATAAGTAAATTTTTGTTACACACAAATCTTTTCTAGAAAATGAGACATTGGAGATTGCTTATTAAAGGGACATCATGGGACTTTGGATTACTGTCCTTTGTCTTTGGCATATCTAATTCTGATGGCTTCCCTTTTTACTTCCATTACAGCTAGGGTTTTTGCAAGAGGAATTGGTGACAGTTTACTGGGCCTTCCAAGGGTTTTTTTAGGAGATTTTTTAGGAAGGACCTCCAAACCAAGAAAAATATGATACCTCTAAAGGGTTAGCTGGATGTTTTCTTTTCCTGAGCATTTCTGACCTTACATTATTTGTAAGTAATTAAGATGTGTCCCACTTATCAGAGTCCCTGAAATGAATACAGTCAGCCCATCAGCCACAAGATAAATAAAATCTCTTTATTCCATAGTATAACATGTTATAATCACTTATGTATTTTCATAAATCAACACAAAAAAACCATTGATCTGACAAAAATCTATTTAAAAAAAAACTAGAAGTACATGCAACACAAGCAATCTCTACATTGCATAGCCTTTCCAGTATGTCAGTTCTGAAAAAAACACCACCAGTTGATGTGAAAGCCCTGTTGTCACCACTGTGGGAGCCTTTGTCAGCTGTGGCAACACAAATGTGCCTAAACAACATATTTGCAGTCAGGTGGTTTGACATCATTTTTACTCCTTCATTTGGTAATGACTGAGCTACCAGCCTTCATGTAAGGTGAAATCGCCCAACAAAAGACCATGCACACAAAGCAAATCTCATTAGTCTGAGCTCAAACCAGAAAGGGCAAATAGAAGCTATAGAGAGATACAAGATTCCTTACTTTTGGAAGAAAGCTACAAAATTATATGCAACGATATAATCCTTCACATGAAGGCACACTACCTTTATCAGCCTAGCTCTGGAGTTTCTAGTGGGTGAGAAAGTAGTTCAATTGTAAAGGAACAATTTCCCATTGAGTCTTGATTTATATATATAATACACCTGGACACTTTGGTTAAAATAAATAAATTTCAGGGAAATTTGAAAATTTAGAAGAGAGATTTGGCAGAGAGGTGCAATACAACTTTAACATGAAGGAAAATGAGCATGAAGGATAGAAAATAAAGGATGGTTCAAGAGAATAAAAGAGAGAGTTCTGGGTAATGAGAACTGGGATGCAGTGGGTCCAAAATTTCCATAATACCTTTCTATGGTTAGACAAGACAGAATTAGGTAAGAACCCACATTTTTGGAACAAAGCAAGAAAAGAATATGGCATAACCATCTTTGTAAGATAAACACAATGTAAATCACATGCACACACATTCTCCTCTCCATACTACATTTGCATCAATGTTTTACATTAAAAACACATATATGTAGATGCAGAATTCTCTTTTGTTGGTGTTGAGGGAAAAAATGAAGACAACACCAAGCTAGATAATGAATCATTAACAATAAATGCAAAGATATGTATAGTGACACAGCAGGCCAGGATTACAAAGTTAACTCATGTGGGAAGCTAATAAAGAGCTACTTACATAGCAACCACAGGACTGTGAATCATCTTACTATGTATGGATTGTGGATAAGTTTTAGGGTTTTATAAACTATGACTGTTTTCCTAAGGTATGTCTTCCCTATGTTCTGGGAATGCTGTATCAAGGTTCAACTTTAATAATTTGCCAAAATTATTAGATAGAGATGTCCAATAGGAAAGTAAAATTAAATAATATATATGTAGAGTAATCTGCAAAGCTTAAAGTACTATATAAATACTATTTATTATTATTGAGTGAGGGAAACTTAGGAAGAGTAATCAACATTAAATCTTCTATTAAGAGGGTAATTATATTCCCTTGGAAAATTGACTAAAATGACTCTGCTTGAGGCAGCTAGGTGGTGTAGTGGATAAAGCATTGGCCCTGGATTCAGGAGGACCTGAGTTCAAATCTGGCCTCAGACACTTGACACTTACTAGCTGTGTGACCTTGGGCAAGTCACTTAACCCTCATTGCCCCACCAAAAAAAAAAAAAAAGACTCTGCTCATACATAATCCTCTCTATGACTTAGGTCCTTGCTTATAGATGACCTGATTCATCTGCTTTGCAACCCCACTCCTCCTCCCACCCTCCACACACACACACACACACACACACACCCCTGACCTACTGGGACAGTAAAATATTGGGCGACAAGGACCTATAGTTGGATCAGCCCCACAGAAGTACAGAGTCATGCAACATAGCTCTAACCAATCATGTCACATTCCTCCACAAACCTGGACTGAAATAATTAACTCTGCAAAACTAACACTTCCAAAGTTCCTTATTAAAAGCACTCATCTGGTGTTGGGGTGCTTTCCCACCCACCACTGTGGCTCTTAAATCACAAATTTAGATAAAACACATTTCCAAAGTAGAAACTCATTTTTAAACACCTAAGTACTTCACACCCAGGAACCATTTAGGGTTATCACTGATGAATACCACAAGGCTAGAACTCCTTAGTTGGACTTGGGGCATCTTGAATTCATCCTAGAATCAAGAAAAATGGAGCTAAAAAATGGATCCAAATTTGAGCTACACCCATCCAGGCAAGAAAATATCTGGGTAGACTTTCTTTGCTCCATAGTAGAACACCCTGTTCCATAAGGGGCTTAAAAATCAGCCCCTTGTGTCCTATTTAGCATTTGAATGAATGCCAGGACCCTGTGGTATAAGTGATTATTCATGCATGCACTGGCTTATAACTTTCCAAATACACTGCATA